>NC_138734.1:44239528-44272028 GCF_965113295.1 Leuciscus leuciscus | reverse complement strand
AGGGACGTACACACACATCAGGGACGTACACACACATCAGGGACGTACACACATCAGGGACGTACACACACATCAGGGACGTACACACACATCAGGGACGTACACACACACATCAGGGACGTACACACACACATCAGGGACGTACACACACATCAGGGACGTACACACACATCAGGGACGTACACACATCAGGGACGTACACACACATCAGGGACGTACACACATCAGGGACGTACACACACATCAGGGACGTACACACACATCAGGGACGTACACACACATCAGGGACGTACACACATCAGGGACGTACACACACATCAGGGACGTACACACACATCAGGGACGTACACACATCAGGGACGTACACACACATCAGGGACGTACACACACACATCAGGGACGTACACACACATCAGGGACGTACACACATCAGGGACATACACACACACATCAGGCACACATCAGGGACGTACACACACATCAGGGACGTACACACACATCAGGGACGTACACACATCAGGGACGTACACACACATCAGGGACGTACACACACATCAGGGACGTACACACACACATCAGGGACGCACACACATCAGGGACGCACACACATCAGGGACGTACACACATCAGGGACGTACACACACATCAGGGACGTACACACATCAGGGACGTACACACATCAGGGACGTACACACACATCAGGGACGCACACACATCAGGGACGTACACACACATCAGGGACGTACACACATCAGGGACGTACACACACATCAGGGACGTACACACACATCAGGGACGTACACACACATCAGGGACGTACACACATCAGGGACGTACACACACATCAGGGACGTACACACACATCAGGGACGTACACACATCAGGGACGTACACACACATCAGGGACGTACACACACATCAGGGACGTACACACACATCAGGGACGTACACACACATCAGGGACGTACACACACATCAGGGACGTACACACATCAGGGACGTACACACATCAGGGACGTACACACATCAGGGACGTACACACACATCAGGGACGTACACACATCAGGGACGTACACACACATCAGGGACGTACACACATCAGGGACGTACACACACATCAGGGACGTACACACATCAGGGACGTACACACACATCAGGGACGTACACACACATCAGGGACGTACACACACATCAGGGACGTACACACATCAGGGACGTACACACACATCAGGGACGTACACACACATCAGGGACGTACACACACATCAGGGACGTACACACATCAGGGACGTACACACACATCAGGGACGTACACACATCAGGGACGTACACACACATCAGGGACGTACACACACATCAGGGACGTACACACACATCAGGGACGTACACACACATCAGGGACGTACACACACATCAGGGACGTACACACATCAGGGACGTACACACACATCAGGGACGTACACACATCAGGGACGTACACACATCAGGGACGTACACACACATCAGGGACGTACACACACATCAGGGACGTACACACACATCAGGGACGTACACACACATCAGGGACGTACACACACATCAGGGACGCACACACATCAGGGACGTACACACACATCAGGGACGCACACACATCAGGGACGTACACACATCAGGGACGTACACACACACATCAGGGACGTACACACACATCAGGGACGTACACACATCAGGGACGTACACACATCAGGGACGCACACACATCAGGGACGTACACACATCAGGGACGCACACACACATCAGGGACGCACACACATCAGGGACGTACACACATCAGGGACGTACACACACATCAGGGACGTACACACACATCAGGGACGTACACACACACATCAGGGACGCACACACACATCAGGGACGTACACACACATCAGGGACGTACACACACACATCAGGGACGTACACACACACATCAGGGACGCACACACATCAGGGACGTACACACATCAGGGACGTACACACATCAGGGACGTACACACACATCAGGGACGCACACACATCAGGGACGCACACACACATCAGGGACGTACACACACATCAGGGACGTACACACACATCAGGGACGTACACACACACATCAGGGACGCACACACATCAGGGACGTACACACATCAGGGACGTACACACATCAGGGACGTACACACACATCAGGGACGCACACACATCAGGGACGTACACACACATCAGGGACGTACACACACATCAGGGACGTACACACACATCAGGGACGTACACACACATCAGGGACGTACACACATCAGGGACGTACACACACATCAGGGACGTACACACACACATCAGGGACGTACACACACACATCAGGGACGTACACACACACATCAGGGACGTACACACACATCAGGGACGTACACACACATCAGGGACGTACACACACATCAGGGACGCACACACACATCAGGGACGTACACACATCAGGGACGTACACACACACATCAGGGACGTACACACACATCAGGGACGTACACACACACATCAGGGACGTACACACACACATCAGGGACGTACACACACACATCAGGGACGTACACACACATCAGGGACGTACACACACATCAGGGACGTACACACACATCAGGGACGTACACACACATCAGGGACGCACACACATCAGGGACGTACACACACATCAGGGACGCACACACATCAGGGACGTACACACATCAGGGACGTACACACACACATCAGGGACGTACACACACATCAGGGACGTACACACATCAGGGACGTACACACATCAGGGACGCACACACATCAGGGACGTACACACATCAGGGACGCACACACACATCAGGGACGCACACACATCAGGGACGTACACACATCAGGGACGTACACACACATCAGGGACGTACACACACATCAGGGACGTACACACACACATCAGGGACGCACACACACATCAGGGACGTACACACACATCAGGGACGTACACACACACATCAGGGACGTACACACACACATCAGGGACGCACACACATCAGGGACGTACACACATCAGGGACGTACACACATCAGGGACGTACACACACATCAGGGACGCACACACATCAGGGACGCACACACACATCAGGGACGTACACACACATCAGGGACGTACACACACATCAGGGACGTACACACACACATCAGGGACGCACACACATCAGGGACGTACACACATCAGGGACGTACACACATCAGGGACGTACACACACATCAGGGACGCACACACATCAGGGACGTACACACACATCAGGGACGTACACACACATCAGGGACGTACACACACATCAGGGACGTACACACATCAGGGACGTACACACACATCAGGGACGTACACACACACATCAGGGACGTACACACACACATCAGGGACGTACACACACACATCAGGGACGTACACACACATCAGGGACGTACACACACATCAGGGACGTACACACACATCAGGGACGCACACACACATCAGGGACGTACACACATCAGGGACGTACACACACACATCAGGGACGTACACACACATCAGGGACGTACACACACACATCAGGGACGTACACACACACATCAGGGACGTACACACACACATCAGGGACGTACACACACATCAGGGACGTACACACACATCAGGGACGTACACACACATCAGGGACGTACACACATCACAACACAAACAACTGAATCTATATTGTTTTAAACTCTATATTTCAGTATGTCTGAGGCGGAATCTGATGATCATCGACAGCCAATCACTTTTCTTTGCACTGATCATCTAAGATTGTGGATGAAGACTCAAACCAACGACCTGAACTCTGATATGAGAAATCATAAGATAAAATTGATATTTCTAATGTCTGTCTGTCTGAGGTTGTACCTTCATTTCGAAGCACGCGTTCGGTCTTCCTGTTTCTGGTGTCTGGAGCTTCACAGAGTTCATCACTGGAGAGACACTGAGTCATAAGCAGAAGACAGAGTCCAATCTGAGCAGTTGGTGGCGCTAGAGAGTGAGTTCATCAGACGCCAAACGTCTTAGCATGCGCTTCTCTGGGCTGCCACCGGCTCATGATGATGATGATGATGATGATGATGATGATGATGTCACAATAGGAGCGACACACCTTCAGCCCTTAAACTCTAACAAACACAAACAACACAAGTGAACTAATACAATCAAACATCATCAGAGACTTTTATCATGAATAGATGCACTTTTATGATGGACAGATGCACTTTTATGATGGATAGATGCACTTTTATGATGGACAGATGCACTTTTATGATGGACATATGCACTTTTATGATGGATAGATGCACTTTTATGATGGACAGATGCACTTTTATGATGGATAGATGCACTTTTATGATGGACAGATGCACTTTTATGATGGACAGATGCACTTTTATGATGGACAGATGCACTTTTATGATGGATAGATGCACTTTTATGATGATAGATTAACTTTTATGATGGACAGATGAACTTTTATGATGGATAGATGCACTTTTATGATGGATAGATGCACTTTTATGATGGACAGATGCACTTTTATGATGGATAGATGCACTTTTATGATGGACAGATGCACTTTTATGATGAACAGATGAAATTTTATGATGGATAAATACACTTCTATGATGGATAGATGCACTTTTATGATGGACAGATGCACTTTTATGATGAACAGATGAAATTTTATGATGGATAAATACACTTCTATGATGGATAGATGCACTTTTATGATGATAGATTAACTTTTATGATGGACAGATGAACTTTTATGATGGATAGATGCACTTTTATGATGGATAGATGCACTTTTATGATGGACAGATGCACTTTTATGATGGATAGATGCACTTTTATGATGGACAGATGCACTTTTATGATGAACAGATGAAATTTTATGATGGATAAATACACTTCTATGATGGATAGATGCACTTTTATGATGATAGATTAACTTTTATGATGGATAGATGCACTTTTATGATGGATAGATGCACTTTTATGATGGATAGATGCACTTTGATGGACTTCGAAACAGAAACCGGCCATTCACTGCCATTATAAAGATTGGAAGAGCCAGAATTTTTTTTAACATAACTCTGATTGTATTGGTCTGAAAGAAGAATGGCATATACACCTAGTTGAGGGTGAGTAAATCATGGACTAATTTTCATTTTTGTTTGAACTATCCCTTTAACTGCACAGTGTGTTTCTCTCCTCTGTCCATCCAAGACTTGAGCAAAACAACCGAAGCTATTTAAAGAACATCCCACCGTTAACAGCCATGATCCCGTGAGCTCACCAATTAACAGGGAATGTAGAAAGCAGTGGATTAACCCAAACTCAGAATAGCCTGACCTTAAACCCGGAGAGCAGGTGAGAGACCAGCGCCACGAGGCACAGACAAAACAAGCTCACACTTTCTTCAGTTCTCATGTTTATTGATATTATATGGCAAAGTTATTCTCCATAAGCCCAGAGTAAACAGACGGGAATGGGACTGCATGTTCGTTTGGGTTATAAGAGCCGTTTCAGGTGCAATTAAAACAGCAGGAGACCTGCAGATCTGTCTGAGAGAGTCGTCTAAAGTTCACAGACAACATCAGCTCTCTCTCTCTCCTCTCAACAGCTTTGATGTGTCACTCGCTCTATCATTTCAGCCATAAACTCAAATGACTGCTGGGACTGTAAACGTAGTGAGCGGGAAACTTTACAGTGCAGTGTAATTAAACAGCAGGGAATAAACAACACTAAATGCTCATTTTGCATTTGCTTAATGGGAATTACAGTGATAACTGACCATATAATCATGCATAATTAGGACAGGAAAGTTTCTTCCTGTAAAGATGCGGATTTAATTGACGACATCCGATTAAACTCTACAGTATTCAATAGTCACTTCCCAGCAAACAGGGAATGTTCTGGGAATGTTACAAACAAACATTATTCCAGTAATGATAATAGAATGTTCGTTCAAAGTTATCTGGGCTTTAGTAACGTTCTCAACATGCTTTAAGTGTTACTACTTATTTAGAACGTTCAAAAGTAACATTAGCATAACAAAGAATATTTTTTTCTGAAACATTAAAAAACTGGACATACAAATAATGGGAATGTGAGCAAAACGAACATATTTTTGTTAGCTGGGAACATGAACTCATCCTCAAAAAACAATAATACGACCCAGATTTGTGCTAAATATGTTTCATGCAGTGGCTGTAAGGAGGATAAAAACCATAACATTTCTGTTTTGCATGATATACCTTTTTTTTTTCATTAATATTTTTTGTTGGCGAAAGAACAAAGTGATGTATTACATACAAAAGAGTCAACAATGATCTTTTTGGTTTTACAACCCCAGAACAACAACAAAAATCAACAATGAATAAACATAACAAATAAAATAAAAATCCAACATGGAAAAACAAAATCTACATTTGCATAAATTAAACCTATACGAGTACAGAAGGTTTCCTCCGATATATCAACAGCCAAATCCACTGTCCATTCTGCACGGATTTTGTCTAGATTAATATTTGTTTATTGACATTTAAGTGTTATATTAGAAATTACTCCCTTCAAATGTAATGTAATGTTTAAAATTGCATCCTATCCTGTAGTGGGAGGAATGGATGGATATGATAAACCATTTTGGTGTTGAAATGTACCAGAATCCTGTCTGACCGTCTTCCTGTCCAGAAACAGCTTTAGATCACGTGCTCCTGTAAAACCTCACTTTAAGGTGAAGGGAAATACAAGGCTTGCAAATGACCGTGAGCTTTGAGATCAGCCGGTTTACGAGCGATCGTTTGTGAAATGAAAGAGCAAGCGTGCGCATCCAGAGGTTCTGTTTCCCTCGGGCTCGAAACGCTGGGAACGTTTGATGTGCCGAGACCCGCGGAGGCCAGGTGTGTAAAACTGTAAATTTGCCTGCTAAATACAAACAGGAAAAGTGAAAGAGTGCTTGACCTTCAGCAGAGACGAGCCCTTCATGCAGTAAACGGCCCTCTGTTTATCCTCCTCAATTGTGGCCCGCCTCGTTAGATTTATTACCCTCGTGCATTCACTATCAGCCTTTGAATTCGACTCATGCTTTGATGTTTGTCTGTAACACAGCAAACAAATGACAGACGAGACCCTTCAGATCACATATATGAGAATGTCATAATCATTTGTTAACAAACAAGTATTCATTACTTCAATGAGCTCATTGTTCCTGCATTCAATACATTGTTTAAAATAATACTTTTTTCGCTTAACTGTGATTTTGTATATGTACATTTCTGAAATACATAACTTAGACAGTTTCCTCTGATAACAGATCTCTCTAAGCTGTAATGTGGACTCATGCACTTTCTGTAAAGCTGCTTTGAAACGGCGTGTATTGTGAAAAGCACAATACAAATAAATGTGAATTGAATTGAACTACGGGATCTTGAGAAAGGCCTGTGTGTCACGGCATGTGATTCTTCATAAATGTCGACGAGATCTCGCAGGATTCTTCCCACATACCTCAGATAGAGAGAGAGAGAGAGAGAGACAGAGAGAACGAGAGACAGAGAGAACGAGAGCGAGAGACAGAGAGAACGAGAGAGAGAGAGAGAGAGACAGAGAGAACGAGAGACAGAGAGAACGAGAGAGAGAGAGAGAGAGACAGAGAGAGAGAGAGAGAGAGAGAGAGAGACAGAGAGAACGAGAGACAGAGAGAACGAGAGAGAGAGAGAGAGAGAGAGAGAGAGAGAGAGAGAGAGAGAGAGAGAGAGACACTCGCTCATGTTTTACGGCTCCCTCTCCCGTCCACCGGACACCTGGCTAGCAGAAACATACGATTCTCTCTCTCTCTCTCTCTCGTTCTCTCTGTCTCTCTCTCTCTCTCTCTCTCTCTCGTTCTCTCTGTCTCTCGCTCCAGCATCCCACTGACAGCTGAGTGGCTGAGGCGTAATTGCAGAGAAGTGAGGTCAGCATGAGGCTTTTATCAGAGATTGCACAGCGTTCAGGAACACGAGAAGATGCACGGCACAAAACTCACTCTCTCGGTGCGTCACATTGGAAGTTTCTCTGGAATCGTTGGGACTGAAGTGCGTGTCCTGGAGGCACAAGTAAGTCGATTTATTATTGCGAGACAGCATTATTGCAACATTTTAAACCAATGTATTGTGTCTGGACAGAGCGACAGAGACATGACGAAAATACTGTCATTTTAAGTAGAAGTAGAGCTATACTGAGACATTTAAAGAAGTGAAAGAGAAACATTGAGACATTTAAAGAAGTGATAGAGAAACATTGTAGAGAAACATTGAGACGTTTAAAGAAGTGATAGAGAAACATTGAGACATTTAAAGAAGTGATAGAGAAACATTGAGACATTTAAAGAAGTGATAGAGAAACATTGTAGAGAAACATTGAGACGTTTAAAGAAGTGATAGAGAAACATTGAGACATTTAAAGAAGTGAAAGAGAAACATTGAGACATTTAAAGAAGTGAAAGAGAAACATTGAGACGTTTAAAGTAACAATAAAGCAACATTGAGACATTTAAAAAGACATTTAAAAGTAATAGAGCAACATTGAGACATTAAAAGAAGTGATAGAGAAACATTGAGACGTTTAAAGAAGTGATGGAGAAACATTGAGACATTTAAAGTAACGATAGAGCAACATTGAGACGTTTAAAAAAGTGATAGAGCAACATTGAGACATTAAAAGTAGCGATATTGAACCATTTAAAGTGATGACAGACATTTAAAATACAGATAAAGTGATACTGAGACATTTAAAGAAAGGGTAGATAGATGTTGAGATTTAAATTAGCAACAAAGCAATATTGAGAAATTTAAAGTAGAAACAGAGTAGCAATAGAGCAATGCTGAGACATTTGAAGAAGCGATAGAAAGATATTGAGATGATTCAAGTAGGGAATGGTCCAATGCTGAGACATTTAAAGTAGCGATAGAGAAACACTGAAACATTAAAAGTAGCAAGTGAGCAACATTGAGACATTAAAAGTAGCGATCGAGCGACATTAAGACACTCATTTTAAAGACACTGAACATGTAGAATCTGGTTTACATGTGCATGATTATTGAGTGACGAGTGAACTGTGATGAACTGATCTGGAACCAGAAGCATCCGTTTGTTGATTTATATAATTTGACTGTCATTAACAACAGAAACTAACACACTTCTGCCTCCTCCAGCTCTGAGGAGATTCTGATGCTTCAGGAGGAGGTCAGAGTTCAGTCCAAAATCTGAGGATTTTACTGGGAAAGGGTCCTAGCGGATCTCACACGGCCAACCAGAGTTTTGCCTTCAGTATGTGGATCATGAACTCCTCGAGAAACGCAGTATAATGCGCAAATGGACGCTGCAATGGAAACTGCCTGAGTTGCCGTGTGGACTGTGGTTGCACGTCGTGCTGGTCGTCAGCCGTGTGTGTGTGTGTGTGTGTGTGTGTGATGGCGACAGGGTCGTTGGGCAGGCGTCTGTGACTGACTGTTCAAAACACGAACGGCACACCAGGAACTACGACTACATGGAAGGAGGGGACGTTCGAATACGACGCCTCTATAGTCGCACACAGTGGTTTCTGATGATCGACGAGAACGGGAATATCAACGGAACGCAGGATCCCAACAACTGCTACAGTAAGAGCTCATCGATCACTTCTGACGTGTGTCTGAGGTTGTAGCTTCGTTTCAAAGCACACATTCGGTCTTCATGTTTCTGGTGTGTGTCAGGAGCTTTACAGAGGATTTATCACGGGAGAGATACTGAGACATTAAAAGTAGTGATAGAGTGACATTGAGACATTTAAAGTAGCGATAGAGCGACACTGAGACATTAAAAGTAAAGAAAGAGCAAGATTGAGACATTAAAAGAAGCAATAGTGAGATTGAGACATTTAAAGTAACGATAGAGCAACATTGAGACATTACAAGTAAAGATAGAGCAAGATTGATATGTTTAAAAGTATCAATAGAGGGAAATTGAGACATTAAAAGTAACGATAGAGCGAGATTGAGACATTAAAAGTAGCGATAGAGCGAGATTGAGACATTAAAAGTAGCGATAGAGCGAGATTGAGACATTTAAAGTAACGATAGAGCGAGATTGAGACATTAAAAGTAGCGATAGAGCGAGATTGAGACATTTAAAGTAACGATAGAGCGAGATTGAGACATTTAAAGTAGCGATAGAGCGAGATTGAGACATTTAAAGTAGCGATAGAGCGAGATTGAAACATTACAAGTAAAGATAGAGCAAGACTGATATGTTTAAAAGTATCAATAGAGTTGAGACATTAAAAGTAACGATAGAGCGAGATTGAGACATTTAAAGTAGAGCGAGATTGAGACATTAAAAGTAGCGATAGAGCGAGATTGAGACATTTAAAGTAGCGATAGAGCGAGATTGAGACATTACAAGTAAAGATAGAGCAACATTGAGACATTAAAAGTAGCGATAGAGCGACACTAATTCATTAAAAGTAACGACAGAGCAAGATTGAGACATTAAAAGTAGCGATAGAGCAACACTAATTCATTAAAAGTAGCGATAGAGCAACATTGAGACATTAAAAGTAGCGATAGAGCAACATTGAGACATTAAAAGTAGCGATAGAGCAACACTAATTCATTAAAAGTAACGATAGAGCAACACTAATTCATTAAAAGTAGTGATAGAGCAAGATTGATATTTTTAAAAGTTACAATAGAGGGACATTGAGACATTAAAAGTAACGATAGAGCGACACTAATTCATTAAAAGTAACGATAGAGCAAGATTGAGACATTAAAAGTAGCGATAGAGCAACATTGAGACATTAAAAGTAGCGATAGAGCAACACTAATTCATTAAAAGTAGCGATAGAGCAACACTAATTCATTAAAAGTAGCGATAGAGCAACAATGAGACATTAAAAGTAGCGATAGCAACAGTTTCAAATGAATGTAATTGAACTATTGATTTGTTAAGTGCTTTATAATCTTACAGTGTTTATGAAACATTATTAGATTCTACAATAATACGTTTACGTCTATCCTTACGTTATATTAGTATAAAGTGTTCGGCAGTGAATCTGAAGGAAGCGCTCGGCTCAGATTGCAGTGGATTATTCTCCGGTCGCGTGGCAGAGTGACGAGCGAGTGACAGGCGTAAAGACAAACAGGTGCGCGTATTTATAGCTCGTTTCCCTTCGTTACAGGCGTGGAGAGTCAGTGTGGCAGAACACAACAGCTCACCGACAAACATTTCAAGTTGAGAGTTACACTTTATTTTAAGGTGTCATTGTTACAGTGTAATTATATATTTAAGTACTGAGTAATATTAAGCAACGACATGTACTTAAAGGGTTAAGGTATTATGCATAATTTACTGTAATACTACATGTAACATATGTAACAAGGACACTGTAAAATAAGATGCTACCAAAAATTGTGAAGTCAGAACCAGGACTCGGCTTATGTTATGACCATCAAATTAAAATTAATGATTCTGTTTACACCAAACTGGCTTGAACCTGATGTTATACATTCATAACATCAGCTTCAAGCATGTTTGGTTATTAGTTATTTTGTTTGTGTATGAGAAGAAAGTTGGCGTGACACCATGCATCTTTGCTCCAGAGGGAGAGTGATTACGTCAGCTGGCGATGAAAAGAAGAAAAATTGATACAGCCAGATGTGGCCGACAACTGCACGCACAGCAACACACACACTGCAACACACACTGCAAGACACACACTGCAACACACACACTGCAACACACACACTGCAACACACACACTGCAACACACACACTGCAACACACACACTGCTTGCACACACTGCAACACACACACTGCAACACACACACTGCAACACACACACTGCAACACACACACTGCAAGACATGAGTGAGGGAAGGAGAGAAACAGGGAGAGAAAAGCAGACGCGTTTTGAGGTTGTCAGAGTTGTGTCGTGACAGCAGCTTATTATACCATTAGAGCTCTCACATGTAAACCACACAACTTGTCCTTACACAACTCTCTCTCACACACACACACACACACACACACACACACAGAGCTTATGACCACAAGAGTAGTGTCCGTTTCTGATTTAAACACGAGCGTAACGAACAGGCCCTTCAGCTGTGAAATATCTGATATGGAGCGCAACTGGAGCGTTTAACTCACTGTTGATCGAATCATCTGATCCTGATATTCCAGTTACGACCTTACAGAAAGACATGAAACTGCTTCCTTTATAGACATGAATAAGTGTGTCATTAAACAGAAAAATCAAACTGGGAATCAACCTTCCACTGTCATATTAGGTGGTATTTTAAATCCTAAAAATGACACGCATCACATGTAAACCATCAATCTAATGTAGTCTAATTACTACAGACTAACTCAAAGAATTACATTTTATTTAGGTTAATTATTAATCACTTTAGAGCAAAAAAAAAAAAAAAGTTTTAATTTTGTTTTTGCACTTCATCTGAATGGTATTTCACACTGTCTTGATGATATTTGCTATGTGAACACCAAAAAAAAAAAAAATTCTGGACATGATTCGAAAAGTTTAAATGTTCCTTAAAAATTGTCGCTCATAACCATTGAAATATATAATAATAATTATACTTTGAGGCCAAATTAGCCTTGAAAATGAGTTGTTTAACCCTTTGCTGCTCCTCCTTTAGGGGACACACACACACACACACACACTCCACAGGTCACAATTATTGCATAGATATTACTTAGTACACTAACATTCCCTCAAAATGCAAAATAAATAAAATATTATTCAACACAAATATATGATAACACTTTACTTAAATACAAGTATTTTTAATGCAGTAATTATGCCTTATAATGCATTGTATGGACTCTAATTGTAACCACAGTTATAATAATACTAATACTATTCATTGAACACACTTTTACAAAGTATAATGCATTAAACCATGACAAACAACCAATTTCAGAATCTGAAAATATTATAATGCATTTTAACTTTGGTTATAATTATTTATGAAAAGATATATTATTTATAAATACCTTTATAATGTATTATACATACAGGCTTTAAGTAAAGTGTTACCAGATAGATGATACTGGGAGAAACTTTGAGGTGTTTGGCCACTTTTGACCGGAACTGTGTGACCCCTAAATTATTTAGTTGTCCATCGAATTTTTCTCTCTCTAATTTTTCTAATTATTTTTCCATTAACCCCATCATTGCTGTGTGTCTGATTTATAGATTATACCCGGAAAAAAAAATCTATGCATTTTATATTTACATTTGTTAAATTTCCCCTAAATGAGGAGCAGCAAAGGGTTAAACAACGTCTTTCCAAGGCAGATTTGGCCCCGGAGAACCTGAAGCCGGTCTTCAAACGCTCAGGCTGATCCGCTGTCTGTGTTTCAGGTGTTCTGGAGATCAGGACGGTTTCTGAGGGAGGCGTGTTGGCCATAAAAGGCCTGAAGAGCCAGTATTATATTTCCATGAACCGAACCGGAATGTTACAGGGCAAAGTAAAACCCATCCGTCCTGCAAACACATCTTTTAATCTGATTCCAGCTAATGCATTCTCATGCTTTTAAGAGTAAATACAGCAACTTTTACAGCGAATTAAGGTCGTGTCGTACCTGTTCTCTCCTTTCCCCAAACAGAAAGACTACAACGACAGCTGCAACTTCAAAGAAGTGTTTTTAGAGAACTACTACACCGCGTACGCTTCAGTCAGAAAGACTAAAGATGGAAAAGAGATGTTCATCGCTATGTCGAAAAACGGCCGGCCGCTGAAAGGAAAGAAGACGAGGAGGGAGAGCATCACTTCTCACTTCATCCCTCGAAAGTGCAGGGAAGACGAGAAGAAGCTGGCGTGAAGATGCATGCGAGATTACTGTCAGCATGAAGCATGTTTTATCACACTGTAAACCCTAGCGCTCAAAATAATCAATTGGTTTGAGTAGAGCCAACTCAAATTACACAAATTAGCTCCATCAGATTAACTTTTATGAGTATTTAGAGCTTTCTTTTTCTTTTGAGTTCACAAAACTGACACATTTTAAGTTACATTTTACATTTTAATTTAGATCAACTTAAATTTAACAAAAACTGGGCTGGGATTTCCCAGCATGCTTTACCATGACATTCAAAAGGGAGAGTAAATGCTCAAATTAAGTGTTATATAATGCTTTTTTGTGCCGAATTAATGTTAAGTGGGAGATTTAGTAATGTTTAATGTTTTATTATGCTAGTTTAGAAGAGTTTCTGTTATGTTGGGCCATCATGGTGACGAGTGGAGAATGAGCTTTGTTTGAGGACGGTGAATGTTAAACTTGTATATTGCTGTACTCATTCTGCTATTATAGCATTGTGTTACCATTAAGCAATGGTTAAAGTTAGCCAAGTTTCCACGACTAAAAATATAAGTTGAGCTTATGTGATAAATTTAAGTTGTGTAAGAATTACCGTACTCAAATATTTCAAGTTAAGAGCAATTAAAACGTACGAGTACAAAAGTTCTGCTTACGTAAACGTTAAATTAGTTAACTTAAAAAACGTATTTGTTTTTCCAACTTAATCGGGTTTACAGTGCAATAAAACATTCATGCTTTCTTTCTTTCTCTCTCTGCCGAGAAGACGTTGGTGAAACGCCACCAGCACTGGGTTTATATATGAACATGTTTTGGACTCATGTAAACACCAGCTATAAATACTCATCTGTGTTTTGAGATAAAACTATTTTTATATTTTTTAGAGGGTCTATGTTTCTGTTCACCGCACTTTCACGGCCATTAGAGACATTACGAGTGAAAACATCGAATAAACACTTAAGCAATGCATTTATATGAACGATCAACATTCATCCGGAGGAGTTTTGCTTTTCATTTAGAAACATTCCACTCTTGTATTCATTTCAGTGAGAAAATCAGTTCCTTTATTTAATTTTTGGCATTATTTGCATTCTAAACAATTTCACCCGATTGACTCGTTCTGAGAAATCACATGTTTTGTCTTCACAATATTCCATTACTCACTCATAAACAACTTTCCTTTTCATTATTGATCAGCCTTCATGTAGAGACACTTTCATTAGGCAAACACATTAAGCTGAAATGGCTTTGACAAGCGAGTCTGAGCGTATCATTTCCACACAATCCCTCCGTGTTTTAATGTGATTGTGTCCATGTGTCATTGTGTGTTATTTATGATATTTATATATATGTGTCGGTGGCTCTGAAATAATCAACTGTATTCCGGATCGCTGTGCTGAAAAACACTTGCACAGAGTTCGCAGGAGTTTATTTTTTGCTGCTAGAATATTAAGTGAAATCTGAGGTTTTATATGATTATAGATCAATCTCAATAAAATATGTATGTACCTTTCTATGGCGTGGCGTGATCTGAGACGTTCACCTTCATCCGCTCTGATGATCAGCATCTTATTTCCTGTCACACCGGCTGGGAGAAAAATAATCTTAAGAAATTAAGTTACTGAACACTGATCATCATAATGATGATTTCAAACAAACCGCAGTTATCGACGGGGACTTTTTTGTTTATTAACAGTAAAATTCAGTGTTTTTACATAAGAAACACAATAATTATGACATACTAATTTGAAATGATGACATAAAACACAAATTTTTTAGATAAAATGTCAAAATTATGACAGAAATAATTTCTGACTCATAATTTCAACTGTTTAATCTCATATTTGACTTAATAATACCATTTCAAATTTTTTATGTCAAAATTATGATTTAATGTGTCATAATTTCGACTTTTTGCATTTTTTTTTAAATCTCTTTAAATTTTTACGGTTTTAATTATTATTTACAAAAGCATGAATTTTTTTTTTTATGTGGCTGAGATGAGCTTCCATTCCTTCCTGTTACATCTGGTAAAATAATCATTACTCAGCGATTTCATCTTTCGTATCACGATACACTCTCACTCACACAGTACGATAAATTACACTCTAATCAATACTTAATTGTCATATAGTTTTGCTAAGTAGTGTTGCTCGGTCCTCAGTGTTTGTGTACTTGTTGTTTCTTGTGGATGTATTTTATCTCGATCGATGGAGTCGGTTAGAGAAGCTCGAGGGATTGAGCGAAACATGATTCCCTGGAGGTGAACGAGAGACACACACACAAACACTCACTCACACACACCCTCCTCTGACCTAAACACAGTTAAAGTAAGGTGAACACTTCTGCCAAGTCACGCAAAGTTGGTTTAAGCGTATAATTTGTAACATGTTCTGAATGTAAACAGACTCTCACGGGCCTAAAACCGACATCATTGATTTATCAAACAAAAGGTTTGCTTGGGAGCCATCTGGAACTTTACAATCAGTGTGTGAACGAATCTCAGAATTACTTGTCATTCCATGAAAATGTCCTGATCATTTGTCCTGTATCTCTTTGATAAACGTGTCTCGAATTCATCTGGCGTTTGTTTGTTAGTTTGTTGGTCGAAAGCCTTCAGCGCACAACATGAGTTCAGCATGTTCGAGTCCAAATAAAATCAAAAGACTGAGCGATTCTGGCAGTGTAAACTGTGGACACGTCGATTGAGTTTTATCAAAGCTTTGAATCTGAGCTAAGACCAGATAAAGTCTAAAACAACACAGAGATTGAACACACATGGGCGAATCCCTCGGGACCGTGACCGGCTCACAATTCAACATCGAAAAGAAAAAACACATAATGTTCTGCCAAAACAAAAATCAAGCCTAATTTTAGGATCATTGCATTGAGCTGATAATTACTGATGCAGATGAAGAAAATGTTTTCCACTTCACTTGATTATACATACATTAGACGTGTATTAACATTTAATTAACCCGTTAATGATTTAATAAATCCATTAAAACCAGCGAAATTAAAACGGAAAAGAATTTGGGTAAAAATAAATGGGATGTCATATTTTTCGTACAAGGATCAGAGCGGTTTCTCCTCCAGAGGGCGCCGACTGCCCTTTCTGCACAGGTTTGCTTGTTTAAATCATTAGTATCTGAGGTCATCACTAGAAAATGCTTTTAAAATCCCCCTGTAGTCAATTTTATCCCTTAAAACTCCTCTTTGTTCACCATAATTACATATTTAAACGTTTTTTCCTTGGAAAATGTTCTTCATGTCTTAAAATAATCTTGACTGTAACTCGACACCCTTGCCTCATTTAGTATGCGCGGTTCTATGAATATGCAAATGAGCCCCGCCTCCACTCACTCAGCTCAGAGATCCACTGGTTGACGATCACACGTTGATCTGATTGGTTACGAGGTAGTTTGTGACGTCAGAAACACCAGCGATTTCAAAGCGTGTGTTTGAGACTGTCTTTGATTCACTGCAGTTTTAAGGAGGAAATACTCAGCAATGGTGTCGACTTATGAATTTACACAGGGTTTGTCTTAAAGCATATTAATAACACCACATAGACACATAAACTACATTAAAAGCTGGATTTTCACGACAGGGCTGAGCTGAGTGAGTGAGTGGAGGCGGGGCTCATTTGCATATTCATAGAACTGCGCATACTAAATGAGGCAAGGGTGTCGGGTTACATTCAAGATATTTTAAGGCATGAAGAATATTTTTTCCAAAGGAAAAAATGCTTAAATATGTAATTTTGGTGACCAAAGATGAGTTTTAAGGGATCCAATTATTGACTACATTGGGACTTTAACAACTGACTGTCATTAATCATTTAAGAATAGTAATAAACTCTGATGCTAACATCAGAAAAGTTCAGCTTCCTCATACCTGAGCGAACAGAAGAATCATCCATGCCGTTCTTCTGTGCTTTCCTCTGTCTGCGGCTGAGACACTGATCAAAACCTCTGTAACGGATCCACAGATGGACAGAGACACATTAATCTCAGACGTTCAGAGGCCACAAAAAATAATACTTCTGTGTGTTATTAATAATCAGTCTGATGAAGTGAAGTGCTGGTAGATCTCAGTTTTATGCCATTTTAATCATTCTCTTTAAAGTCGCCCTGTGGTGAAAATCCAGCTTTTAATGTAGTTTATGTGTCTATGTGGTGTTTTTAATCTGCTTTAAGACAAACCATGTGTAAATTCATAAGTCGACACCATTGCTGAGTATTTTCTCCTTAAAGGTGCTCTAAGTAACTTTCTTTACCTTAACTGAACAGCTTCGGAGTCATTGGAATGGTTATATTACTTATTTCGGGTTGAATGGTGGTCGTTTCGCACCCCCCTGGTGCCCGTGAGCGGAAAATACTCACTTGCAACTTTGAGCCGCCGGCCGCTGCGTCAGGAAGTCTCGCGTGATATCAGGTCTCGCGATGTAAACAATTGCTTTACGGCCAAAAGAAATCTGCTAAAATGCTGTCATTATTGCGCTCCCTCACGCTGTCCGAACCCGAATGAAGAAGACGTTTTAAAGAACGTCCCATCTGCTTTGATGTCGTTGATCTATAGCCTCTGGTGTCTGAGAATCACCAATGAGTTTTTACAACAGTGTTGTCAAATATCTATTCCGAAGCTGTGGGGGGAGCTCTAGAGAGAAACCTGCGAGCAAAAAGCGAGAATACAGCGAAGAAGTCCCGAAGCTACTGAGTGCTGCTTTAAAACTGCAGTGAACCAAAGACAGTCTCAAACACGCTTTGAAATCGCTGGTGTTTCTGACGTCACAAATTACCTTGTAACCAATCATCTCTGAGCTGAGTGAGTGAGTGAGTGGAGGCGGGGCTCATTTGCATATTCATAGAACCGCGCATACTAAATGAGGCAAGGGTGTCGAGTTACATTCAAGATATTTTAAGACATGAAGGGAAAAAAACATTTAAATATGTAATTTTGGTGATAAAAGATGAGTTTAGTTATTAGTTACTACCAAAAATAGTTCTTCTATGGCATCGCTGCAAAAAAAAACAAAAAACATTTGGAAGCAGTTTTTTTTAATCGAGGTTGATGGGATTTATCCCTGCATCTGTGATGGAGTCAAGAGGATCTTGAATCATTCGCCTCACATCAGTGTGTTGTTGTCTTCATCTGAATCTGCTGAGTCCAGCCAAACAGCCTCAATCATCCTCACCACAAACACATGGTGACAAACTAAACGTATTAAATGCTAACGGTTCATTTAGTCTCTGCCAAATGATCGGTGCAGAGTCAGACTGAGAGAAGTTTAAACAGATGTTTCCACACAGACGGCCGGAGCTCCAGATTCTCGGGAAAAGATTGAGTTCTGGAGAGTCAGTTTAATCCAAAGCCTCCGCAGGTCTTTCTGCAGGGATTCAGACGGAAAAGGGACTCTGGCTTTGAGCTCTTCATATATTTCTCCAGAGTGACGGTAGAGATGTGATGAAGACTCGTCCAGGTTCTCCTCACACGTCACTGGCCAATCAACCTGAAACAAATGGTGTATTAAAGCAATCATGCTTTGGCACAAATTTTGTAGAAAGTTTTCAACAATTTAGAATTTTCCAAAAAACTTACATTTTCAAACTCCTCCTACTTAGACCATTGCTCAGATTTTCACGAAAATTGAACCAGATCATCTTCAGAAAAAAAGTTATGGAATTTAAGTTGATTCGTCAAACCGTTCTCGAATAACGCACGAACGAATCGCACGCCAAAATGAACATGAGGCTATATCTCCACAAACACTTTAACGTATTCAGAGCAAACTTGGTGTGTGTTTTGACAACCATGACCTGAGGCTACCTGCACAGTTTCGACACAGTGCCACCTAGTGGTCAGGAGAAATGAAACATTTTCATTTTTGCTTAGAACTTCTGAACCGTTGGGACCATTAGATCCAGCATGCTGAGTCGAACGATACCCAATTTTCCTGCATCGGTTATTTTGTCGTAAAATGCTATATTTTATGAACACAAACGGTCTAGGTCGGAGGAGCTTGAAAAAGTCGTTTTTTTAAAGAAAATCAAAATGGCGAACAGGAAGTTCGGCCGACTATGGAAGAATTGGTATCTATGTTCTCGGCATGACCCAGAGCCATAGATATATACACCCAGAGCGATATTGTGCGCTAGTGTGGACACTAATATAGTTATCAATCTTGGTGTGAACAGGCCTTAATTTACAATGGCTTCAAACTCAACTCAACCAACCAAAATCAAGGACTGGATGTTTGTTTGGGTTAAGGTTAGGGTTAGGGTTATTATACACAGTAAAGCACTGTAAATGTATAGCATGTATTAAATAAGATTAAAAAACTAATTATAGAGTGCATCTCAAAAAATCCAAAGAGTATCTAAATTCAGACCAGAACTAGATCCTATTTGTGATAGATGTAGGCAAGCTCCTGCAAGCCTTTTACACATGTTCTGGACATGCCCAAGTTTGTATAACTTTTGGAAATTGATTTTCGACGCATTTTCAGAAACAATAGGATTCCCAATAGAACCATCTCCTTTTCTTGCTTTATTTGGTGTTACACCACAGAACATGCACCTGAGCAGCTATAATTGTAAAATGTTGGCCTTTTGCACACTTCTTGCCAGAAGATTAATATTGTTTAAATGGAATGACTCTCTTCCTCCCACTTTTTCTCATTGGATTAAGGAGATTATGCAGTATCTTAAACTAGAGAAAATAAGATACTCTCTTCAAGGGTCTGTCCAGAGATTTTATGCAATCTGGCAACCCTTCTTGACATTTGTTGAAAAAATCAAGTAGAGAATACAGTCCCAAAATTATATATATATTTGTATCTATTTCATGTCTATGTATGTATGTGTATGTTATGTATCCTTTTCTAATAATTTTTACAAGTGTTTCCTTTTTTTTTTTTACTGTATATATCCAGTAATTTTTGTCTGATGGGGAGAGGGATGGGTAGTGTTGGGGTTTTGTTGTACACTGTACTGTTTCAGTTCTCCTTTGTTGTTTTTTTGGTATGTTGTAAAATCTTGAATAAACAGACCTTGTTCAAAAAAAAAAAATCCAAAGAGTTTTTTAAAACATTTTTATATATTTAAAATAGACCAATATGTTTTGCACTGTGATATTATTTTCATGAAAATGCACCATACAATATAAAACTAGTCTAAGTTAAAGGAACAAATACTACCATGATGTTTGAATACTTTGCATTACTTTATATACTTTTTTTAATCTGTCTTTCTTTATTTTTTTACTCATGAAAATCTTTAAATTGTAAAGTTGTTTAAATGGTCGTTTTTACAGTCATGTTACCCGCCAAAATGATATTTATTTTATATATCAGGTCTTTAATGTCTTAGATTTTAAAAACCCTACAGATATATATATGTGACTGTGTGTGTTTGTGTGGATGATCACTCAAGATTGCACTTTACTGGGCCTGTCACAGACAAAACTGGGACAAACACGACCAAAAGCTGGTTAGTGTAACGTTACAGTGCATCAATGTCTTACTGTAAATGAAATAAACAGAGGTTCGGAGTTCACAGGCAGGTTAACACACACACTCTCCATTTTATCATCGCAAATAACGCATATTTGACTAGACTCACAGAACTAGGAAATTACAGAAAAGTTAAGTAAACTTGTGTGTAATATAAAAGTCCAACCTTGCACTTTAAAACAATCCAAACTCCGTTTTTAAGACACACACACACACACACACACACACACACACACACACACACATATATATATATATATAAACTAATTTTAAACATCTGAGGACTTGTTTAGACTTATTTTACCTGCTGCCAAAATTATATTCAATTTATTTGTCAGAGGTTTTTAAATGCCTTAAATTAGATTTTAAAAACTCTGCATATATATATATATATATATATATATATATATATATATATATTCATTTTAATCATCTGAGGACTTGTTTAGACTCACCACAGAAGTTTTGGCGCGATTTCGTGAGAAGTTTTGGCGCGATTTAGTGAGGTTTGGCGCGAATTCGTGAGACAGTTATCCAGTAATGACACACACACACACACACACACACACACACACACACACACACACACACACACACACACACACACACACACACAAACACACACACACAAACACACAAACACACATAGTTAACTTAGCTGCTTTATTCTGCTAAATGATCATTTGAACCCACCAGTCCTTGAGCTTGAATAAAATCATCCAGGGAGCAAATATTCTTCTTCTTCGTCTGTTTCTCCATGATCTCAAACAAACAAGTCTGTTGCTAGGTAACCGCCCGCTTCTCTTCCGGCTTCCTGGAGGCGTGTGAGTGTTTCCGGTGCGCAGTGAACACGTGGGATTGTTGTCATCTGTTTTACAGTGTGTGTGTGGAGTGTGTGGACGCGATCATGTCGGATCAGGACTGCGCTGCCGGGGACAGGAGCTCTCTGAGCGGCCTGATGCTCGCGTCGCACGCCCCTCTGGATGACGCGCAGCGCGCGGGCCGGATGAAGTGCTCGCGTTGCGGCGCGTCGCGCATGTTTTACTGCTACAGCTGCTGCGCGTTGGTCGGGCTGGAGCCGCGGGACGTTCCGAGCGTCAAGGTCCGTGAAAACATCACATTAAACAGCACGCGCTCGCATCATCATCATCATCATCATCACACATAACTCAGTTTGCATGACTGTAAATAATCAGATTGTAACTGTGCACATTTAAAGGAACAATTAAACCAAAAGTGTCAATTCTGTCATCATTTGCTCATCATGTCGCTCCAAACCTGTATGACTGATGCTAAAATTACAAGAAACAATAAGAATCTGAAATTTAAGTCATATGAAAGTAGTCAAATTTACCAGAATTGAAAGTCACCATGAAATCAGAATTGACCTTCTTATTTTTTATGGAATATTGCAGTGTTTATTGAAAATGATTTATCATTATTTGCACATCAATATTTTTTTTTATAATCTTGAATCAGAATAACTTAATTAACTAATTTATAGAACGAGCCAATTCTTCATGATTGAATTAACCGTGTTTTACATTTTGTAATTATGAGTAAAGTAAGTTTTGTGGTGAACATTACTGGAAGACAATTGGCCTTCGACATAAAAGTTACTCAATAAATCCAAAACCCACAGGAAACTCATGGCCGCCAAACACTCATTCCTTCCATAGTTTTAGGAATAGAAAATGATTTGAGAGTCAGTTCCTCATATGAATCGACATCTCCTTTCACGGTCCACGGAAAACAAAATATACAATGAATCGCATGTTGTGTTTGTTAAATTGACCCATAATGCCCCTTTTCACAAGATGTAATATAAATCTCTGGCGTCCCCAGAAAGTGTCTGTGAAATTTCAGCTCAAAATACCAGATAATTTATTATAGCTTGTCAAATTTGGCCCTTTTTTGGGTGTGAACAAAAACACCCCATTTTTGTGTGTGTCCCTTTAAATGCAAATGAACTGTAAAGCCCCTTTAAAGCTCATGAAACATCTGTCTGGTGTTTTCAGCTGCCGGTGAAGATTGACATCATCAAACACCCGAATGAAACGGACGGCAAGAGCACGGCAATTCAGGCCAGAATCCTCGCGCCGGAAGACGTCACCATCTACACATATCCCTGCATCCCCGAGCTGGACCAGAGCGCAGAAAACGTGAGCAAAACTAGTGCTGGGCGGCACAACCAAAGATTTATATCACGGTATTTTTAAAAACTATACCGGTTTCACGGTACCCTAACCCTAACTTTGAAACGTGCAGTGCTCATGTTTATCCAACGATGTCAAAGCCTTTTAGAAAATCTATTTGTGGAGGGCAGTGTTGATATTATGAAGCAATGTATGGGGAAAACTGTATTATAATTTGACAGCTATCAATTATAGTTTAACCTCTTCATCTTCACCGTCACGCTCACAGTGAAAAGACCCTCTCAAACAGTGTCGCGCCGCGTTCCCAACGCTGTTAAAGCGACATATTGCGGTATATTAAAAATTAATATCATAACAAAAATAAACAGCGGTGTTCGGTATGAACCGATATACCGCCCAGCACTAAGCGAAACCCCTCCGACCCGCCGTGTGCCGAGTCCGTCTCGGGTTTTACAGATCCCTGTTCTTCCCACAGATCGTGCTGGTGTTTCCCGGACCGGACGCGATGACGGTGGAGGAATTATGGGAGTATTTTTCTGCCGGTGGAGCGCAGAGATCGAAGAGGTTAAAGGCGGCGGCTTCTGAAACTCACACCTGTCCGATCCAGAGAGTGGTTTTCATCGACAGCACCTGGAACCAAACCACCAGAATCATCACAGATGAACGTCTTCAAGGTGCCAGCAGATTCCCTCTCATCTTTAGTGCTTTTCACACTTTAAACTCAATCATTTTATCCCTTAAAACTCACCATAAAAAATAAATCCTTGGAAAAAAATGTCTTCATGCCTTAAAATATCTTGAATGTAACTCGACACCCTTGCCTCATTTAGTATGCGTGGTTCTATGAATATGCAAATGAGCCCCGCCTCCACTCACTCAGCTCAGAGATCCACTGGTTGACGATCACACGTTGATCTGATTGATTACGATGTAGTTTGTGACGTCAGAAACACCAGCGATTTCAAACCATGTTTTTAATAATGGTTATTAATGTGGTGTTTTCAATATGCTTTAAGATAAACCACATGTAAATTCTTATTAAAACACCACATTAAAATCATGGTTTGAAATCGCTGGTGTTTCTGACGTCACAAACTACATCGTAACCAATCAGATCAACGTGTGATCGTCAACCAGTGGATCTCTGAGCTGAGTGAGTGAGTGGAGGCGGGGCTCATTTGCATATGCATAGACCCGCGCATACTTAATGAGGCAAGGGTGTCGAATAACTTTCAAGCTATTATAAGGAATGACGTTTTTTTTAAAGGAAAAAACTTTAAATATGTAATTTCTGTGATCAAAGATGAGTTTTAAGGGATAAATTATTGACTACAGGGAGACTTTAAAGAACCGTACAATCCATTGTACTTTTATCAGTACTTCTAAATTACAAGTGTGAAACGTTCCTTCACCCGAGGTTAAAAGAGGGGTTTAAGAACGGCGCAGTGTGAAAATCCCTTTAGCATGTGTGTGTGTGTCTCAGACCTGACGTTATCAATGTTATTTCCCTGCAGCTTTACCACACGTGGAGCTCAAGAGCAGAAGAACCTGTTTTTGGCGGCGTCAGAAAGGCAGTCCGGACACATACCTGGCCACAATAGAGGCCGTTTACTACTTTCTGAAGGACCTGCACCACCACTACTTCTCCGAGTACACGGGAGAATACGACAACCTGCTGTTCTTCTTCTCATTCCTGCATAAACTCATCAATAAAGCCAAACTGGCTGCTGGGAAAGTGTGAAACAAACAAAACAATAACTATTATTTGAACGCAATGGATGCATTTTGTCTCAGTGAGATTTAAATATTTTTTATTTACAAGTCAAAGTCCGCATGCATATTCCCAGAATGGCTGAAACACTCACTGATTGGATTTCTAAAGGCACTTCAATGTGTATTTGACAATAAATGATTTCTTGCACTCTTGTTAGTAAAAGGCTTCTCTTATTTTAGCCTGTAAACTGTCGCAGGTCTTCTTGGCGTCTCCCAGGAGCATGGAAGTGTTGGGCTTGTAGAAAATGGGGTTATCGACCGCAGCGTATCCCACACCCAAAGTGCGCTTCATCACGATCACCTGCACACACACACACACACACACACACACACACACACACACACACACACACACACACACACACACACGCACTTAGGCCATGTCCACACTAAGGGTACGTTTACAAGACAACGATATGCTTAAAACTGAGAAGTTTTTCTTCATTGTCAACCCCATTGTCAAAACAATCCTCATTCACACAGATTTACAGATTTCAATTATTTATTTATTTGTTCTAGTTTTAAGTCATTTTGCTTTATTTGTACTGGAAAACAAGACAAAAATACTAAGAAAGATTGTTTTTTTTGGCATATTGCATAATTACATGACAAACTATAATTATATATAGTTAGTGCATGTTGTTAAATAATATTACTCAGAACTTATTAGAATAACAAGGGCACCTGAAAATAAAGCGTAACCGTTTATTCTTCAAGCTATAAATTCTGGTTTCTCCACCTTCTACGATATAAATACTCTATTTCTACGTCATTACGCTATTTATTACGCTATTTCTACGTCATCACGCTATTTCTGTCATTACGCTATTTCTACGTCATCACGCTATTTCTACATCATTACGCTATTTCTACGTCATTACGCTATTTCTACGTCATTACGCTATTTCTGTCATTATGCTATTTCTACGTCATCACGCTATTTCTACGTCATCACGCTATTTCTACGTCATTACGCTATTTCTACATCATTACGCTATTTCTACGTCATCACGCTATTTCTACGTCATCACGCTATTTCTACACGTCATTACGCTATTTCTACGTCATTACGCTATTTCTACATCATTACGCTATTTCTACGTCATTACGCTATTTCTACATCATTACGCTATTTCTACATCATTACGCTATTTCTACGTCATTACGCTATTTCTACATCATCACGTTATTTCTACATCATTACGCTATTTCTACATCATTACGCTATTTCTACGTCATTATGCTATTTCTACATCATTACGCTATTTCTACATCATTACGCTATTTCTACGTCATTATGCTATTTCTACATCACGCTATTTCTACGTCATTACGCTATTTCTACATCATTACGCTATTTCTACGTCATTACGTTATTTCTACGTCATTACGCTATTTCTAAGTCATTACGCTACGTCATTACGCTATTTCTAAGTCATTACGCTATTTCTACGTCACGCTATTTCTAAGTCATACGCTATTTCTACGTCATCACGCTATTTCTACGTCATCACGCTATTTCTAAGTCATTACGCTATTTCTACGTCATCACGCTATTTCTACGTCATCACGCTATTTCTAAGTCATTACGCTATTTCTACATTACGCTATTTCTACGTCATTACGCTATTTCTACATCACGCTATTTCTACGTCATCAAGCAATTTCTACGTCATTACGCTATTTCTAAGTCATTACGCTATTTCTACATTACGCTATTTCTAAGTCATTGCGCTATTTCTACGTCATTATGCTATTTCTACATCACGCTATTTCTAAGTCATTACGCTATTTCTACATCATCAAGCAATTTCTACATCATTACGCTATTTCGACGTCATTACGCTATTTCTACATCATTACGCTATTTCTACGTCATTACGCTATTTCTACATCATTACGCTATTTCTACATCTTTACGCTATTTCTACGTCATTACGCTATTTCTACGTCATTGCGCTATTTCTACGTCATTACGCTATTTCTACGTCATTACGCTATTTCTACATTACGCTAGTTCTACATCATTACGCTATTTCTACGTCATTACGCTATTTCTACATCATTACGCTATTTCTACGTCATTACGCTATTTCTAAGTCATTACGCTATTTCTAAGTCATTACGATATCAATACACATTAAGTTCAATCCGATCCAGTGTTTACATGTTCTCTCGATCGGATTAGAAAAGGAATAAACCAGCCCTTTCAATCCGATTGAAATTTCGTTCGGATCGATTAAGGCGTTTACATCCGATTACTAATGGATTATTTGGTTGCATGTAAACGTAGCCAGTGTGGATGAGAAACTTTTGGAAAACGCTAGTGTGGACATTTTGTGTTTTCAAATGTAGACGTAGACCTTATTCACACGGCTGTGTATAATCAATAATCAATAATCACCTGCTTTGACTTCCACACTTCCAGCACCGGCATCCCAGCGATTATAGAGTTCGGATCTTCTTGCGCTGCGGAGTTGACGGTGTCATTGGCTCCGATCACGAGTGTCAGGTCGGTTTCTGCACACACACACACACACACAAAAAGAACAATAAGACGGTCGTTCTCATGCGATGCGATCAGGTTTCTCCCTCGCTCTACATGCTTATCTGCGCCGGCTAAATAAAAACACGTGCTGCCCTCCGACTCCGACTCCAACTCAAGGTTGCATGTCTAGGCACAATTACATAATCAAAATGAGTTATTACAAAGACCAGACTCCACATGTGTCCTGACCGCTGCCGTCTGGTGATCATCGGCTCGTCCGTCTGTGCCGGACAGATACGAGACGTGTTTTACACCGCATGCGTAAACAACACACTGACAGCACAGTCAGACGGCTGATAACTCGCTCACTGCTTCATATTCAATGGAAATCAATGGGCATAAAAAATTACTTTGGCTATTTAACATAACATTATTACTACTATAAAAAAAAAAAAAAAAAAAATTCTTCAGAAAGGACGCATGAAATTGATCAAAAGTGACATTTATGTTACAAAAGATTCTATTTGAAGTAAATGCTGTTCTTTTGAACTTTTTATTCATCAAAGAATCCTGAAAAAAAAAAAGTATGATGGTTTACTCAGAAGTCTGAAGCAGAACAACTGTTTTCAACACTGATAATAATCATAAATGTGTCTTGAGCATCAAATCATCATATTAGAGTGATTTCTGAAGGATCATGTGACACTGAAGACTGGAGTAATGATGCTGAAAATTCAGCTTTGATCACAGGAATAAATTACACTTTACTGTATATTCACATAGAAAACAGACATGTTAAATTCTAATATTATTTTGTGCTTTTTACTGTATTTTTAATTAAATAAATGCAGCCTTGGTGAGCAGAAGAGACTCACAAATATAACCCAACACTAGTGTAGATAAATACTAAGATGAAGTTCAGAGTTGATGTAACAGTCAGATCAGTTCTTTAAATAAAATTTGTAAGTATTTAAGCCCTTAATGGACACATTTGATTACTGTAAATAAACTAGATGAGGAAAACTGAACGTGATGCACTTCACAACACAGAATCAGACTGCGAATCGGCTCTTCTGATCAACACGCTATTAAATCTGCTATTAAATTCTAGGGACACGTGTTGCAAATTAGCTTTAGCCACAAGCGCTATGATCCACACACTGGATGGCTGTTGTCATAGTTGTATCTGTTTACTGTATCTGTCCCTATACAAATGAAACATTAAAGGGGTGGTTGTGATCTGACTTTTCTAACTCTAGTTAGTGTGTAATGTTGCAGTTTGAGCATAAACAACATCTGCAAAGTTACAACACTCATCAGAGCAAAGGGAGATAATTGCTTTTAAAGAAATTGCTTTTTAAGGACTACAACACATGGCTGGTAGGAACTACAATAAGCTTCTTCACGGGTTAGTGACATCACTAACCCTAAAATTTACATAAACTCCGCCCCCGGGAACGCGATTTATAGATTATCATGACAGAATATGCTAATCAATGACTAGAAGATGACTCCACATCAGATACATACATTCATCAACTGACCATTCAGAAATGTCCTGTTGCTTCTACATGTTTGTCTCTTCTTCTTGAGTCTCTCCATCTTTGTTCGACTCCGGTTTGAACATAAAAGGCTAAAAGTTTTTGAAATTTTCAGTGCAAGTCTGTCGGTGCGTCCCAATTCGCACACTATCCGTCCTAAATAGTATTCGAAAATAGAATTAGTACATCCCAAATCGTAGTATGTTGAAATGAGTGTTCCAAAGATACCCGGATGGTCTACTATCTCCGGTCAGAATCCGAAGTGCAGATCGATGCGACTCTAATGGCTAATATTACCCACAACCCATCGCGCGTTGGACGAGGATTCGTTTAGAACTACAAACATGAGTGAAAAGTGTTAAAAAACTACAGACATGGAGGACGCACGAGTCCGGCAGTTATGCAGAGAGGTTTAGATAAAGGGGTTTGAGTGATTCATTATCAGTATCTAACCTGACGAAAATGTATTTATTCAATGTTGTCCACATCATACTTCATCTGCAGATGCATTGTGAACTTTTGTTATAGATACGTTTAGCCATTAACTTTTAAATGCATCATAATATTCAAACTGCAAACACATGAGGAGAGTCTCCGCATGAAAGACCCACGACTGCAGATCAACGTGCGACAACATTTCTCTCCGAAACGGTAGGAAATTAAATTAGATAGAATAGAGGATTTTAACTGTGACAAGATGATTGACAGGGCAGTTTACGGTGACAGATCTGTCCGTGAGCGTGTCCCAAAGCTTGCCTACACTTTTGCTACACACTCAAAAGTGTGTACTTTTTCTTCACAAAAAGAGTACATACTTTTAGAGCGTAGTATAAGTAAGCAAATTGGGACGCAGCTTGTGTGAGTGCAAGCTCTTGTAGCTCCGCCCCCTGCGCCGGGAGCAGCCGCTCATTTGCATTTAAAGGGACAGACACAAAAACAGTGTGTTTTTGCTCACCCTCAAAAAGTGACATTTTTAACATGCTATATACAAATATCTGTGGGGTATTTTGAGCTGAAACTTCACACACACACTCTGGGGACATCAGAGACTTATATGAAAGGGCATTATATGAGCCCTTTAAATAAATAAATAAATCTGACCTGGGAAATCATCGTTGATCTCGTCCATCTCTAGAACCACGTCGTACGGGACGCCGGCCTCGGCCAAGAGCACATTGAGCTGTCCGGGCATTCGTCCGGCCACCGGGTGAATCCCAAACCTGACACACACACACGATACTCAACTACGGCAGAATATGAGCTTTATAATCAGAAAAACACTGATTATAGTAAAAAACACTGCAAAAATGATGTTCTTCCTCAGTATTTTCGTTTTGTTTTCCAGCACAAATATCTAAACATTCTTAAATCAAGATGCATTTACTGGAGAAGCAGAATGACTGAAGATATTAAGTCTTGTTTACTGAAAACTTGCTCAAAATGAAGTGAGTTTGAGCTTAAAACAAGAACAAATATCTTCCAATATGGTCAGAAATATAAACTTAATTCAGAAGGAAAACAATTATTAATTCATAGTCCATCTGCAGATATTTGTTGTAGTTTTAAGCAAAAAACTGATCAATTTTGCAATTGATATCTCAAGTCATTTGCTTTAAGAATGTTTATTTGTACTGGAAAACAAGACAAAAACACTAAGAAAGAATGGGTTTTTTTTGCATAATGCATAATTACATGACTAACTATAATTATATAGTAAGTGCATGTTGTTAATTAATATTACTCAGAACTTAACAAGAGCACCTGAGAATAAAGCGTTTATTCCTCAAGCTATAAACTCTGGCTTCTCCAGCGTCTGCGATGTAAATACTCGGAGAATGTTTTACACTTTCCCTCTTTATTTACAGAACGCCTGCGTTTTTACCAGCGCTTTTTTATTAGACACAGATGTGTTTTGTCTCCTTTTTAACAGAATTACGCAGCTGACCTGCCAAGTATTCAAGACATTGAAAACATTGGATGTGTGAGAGTTCAGCATGCGATTATTTCGGGGTTATTTTGATGTTCTCGTTGATTTAAGAGTTCGCGAGAGTTGAGCGTCTGACCTCACAGTTTTGCCCTGTTCCTTCAACATCTTCACCATGTCAGCGATGGGATACTGAGCCTTGGCCGCGCACAGACCCCAGCCTGTACGAGAGAACACACACACACACACACACACACACACACACACACACACACACACACACACACACACACACACACACACACACACACACACACACACACACTGTTTAGACATCAGAAAATAATTCATATTCAACAATTACTATAGTAAGTTCTTATGTAGGGCATATGTGTTTTTCTTTTAACTCACAAAACAGATTCATAAGAGCGTTATTTCAAAGAAACAATGTGTCTCTGCCTTATATTTAATTCAATTCAATTAACATTTGAAGCGCTTTTCACAATACACATCATTTCAAAGCAGATTTAAAGAAAATGCATGAATTACAATGTAGAGTGATCTGAGGAAACTGTCTAAGTTATGCATTTCAGAAATGTACATGTACAAATCACAGTTAGCTAAAAATGTATTAATTTAAACAATGTAATAATTTAATGCAGAAACAATGAGCTCATTAAAGTAATGAATACTTGTTTGTTAACAAATGATTGACATTTAGAATAAAGTAGCATTGCTGCACGTTGATTCAGAGTTAAATTTACTCATATTGGAATCAATTGACAGACAATATTGTGTGGATAAAGGTTTGGCTTATGCGTAATAAATATTTAATTACAAACAAAGTTAAGGAAGTATCATTCAAAAACATTACTTTGTGAAATTTAAAAGTGACATTGATTTTAATTGCACTTTTTGTGACAGTTGTGGATCATTTATTCGGCACTGCCCGATTGTAAGACCATTATGGCAAAATGTTTGTAATTTTATCACAAAGAACATTGACGGCCGATTTGTGTTGTTTTGGAAACGTTTATTATTTGGTCTTTTGGAGAACTATAGAGACAAGCACACTCTATTATATATCAATTCGACTTTCTATGAAGCAAAAAGCTTTTAAAACTTTGAAAATGTATAAATCTTTCAATGTCTTGATGTAGATCTACATGAATCCCCCTAGTGTGCAACAACAGGCACA
>NC_138734.1:44219528-44232028 GCF_965113295.1 Leuciscus leuciscus | reverse complement strand
GTGAGGGTTTCAGAGCGCCGAGAGTTGCTGCCACTCCTCCTGCCACCCCGATCATTCCCAGCGCGTTCCCCAAACGACTGGTGCGCTGCGTGGAGAGACCAGCGAGAGCTCCGACACAGCACAGACCCGAGCCCAGGTACATCATCTACACACACACACACACACACACACACACACACACACACACACAGATTATAGAAACTCTAAGATTAAGCCTTTTTTATCCAGAATGTGGGAAGAGCTTGAGTTTGTTGCCCAGCCCTGTTTGTTTGAACAGCGAGAGGCGTCTAAGCTTACGCTACTCCTACATCTACGTCATACATCGTCAAGTGTTACTCTTTTGGCGTAAGTCGATCTTCCGGAAGCTAGTTATTTTAGCAGATAAAGTTTTAAATATGGATAATTTTCTTACACGAACGCAGAAGAGAGTCATATACACCTAGGATGGCTTCAGGGTGAGTAAATCATGGGCTAACTTTAAATTTTGGGTGAACTGTCCCTTTAAGACTCCTAACCCCTAATTTCCACCAACTGCGGAACGGCGGCGGAGTCAATAGGTTTATTTTCAATGTCAATGTGTGTATTTTCACAGACTGCGGAACGGCTGCGTTCCGACTCCGGCGATCAGCAGCCCTCCGGAGCAGATCCGCAGAGCTTCTATTTTTGCCGGATGCCGGAGAGCTCCGCAGCAATTCAGCCCTTGTATCGCGCGATCATACGTGAATTTGCGAGATCTCGTGGGTCCTCGTGACTTCAGCTGTCAGTCATGGCCGCAGCCGTTCCGCAACAAATCCGGACCTGGTGGGTATTGAAGGACGGCGGAGCACAGAGCCGTTCCGCAGTTGGTGGAAATCCAGGGCAAGAGTCTGTGGGTCTTTCAATAAAAAAAAAAGAGATTTTGCATATTCTTTATTTATAGTTATTTGTGTTTGTTTTATTTTAATATTTTATTGTTTGTGTAGCACTATGGTCAACATTGTTGTATTATTATGTGCTTTATGAATAAATTGGAATTGGAATTGGAATTGGAATATCCCTTAAATGTCCGTCTGGTTTGAACTTGCCGCTGAAACTGCTCTCTCCGCAGAAGCTTTGCGTTTAAAGAGCTAATAAAATATTCAGACTCAGATCAATATTTTGTGTCTAATTATTCACTTATGTTGCAAGTAGCCATGTGACTCTCACACACCTGCTCGATGCTGTACCCGCCGGCCACGGACGCCCCGTATCCGCCCACAAACACCAGTCCGGGCAGCGAGTACAGATAGTTGTGCTCCGGAGGATCCGTCGACCTCTTAAACATGTCCAGCATCCTCTGGGTGATCAGGAAACCACCTGAGGATCACATGATGAAGACCACATTCAATTCAATTCACATTTATTTGTATAGCGCTTTTCACAATACACGTCGTTTCAAAGCAGCTTTACAATCCATATTACAATGGTGTGTGTGTGTGTGTGTGTGTGTGTGTGTGTGTGTGTGTGTGTGTGAGAGTGTGTGTGTGTGTGTGTTATAGAGTGTTGTGTTGCTCTGACCTGCGATGTTGATGGAGGACACAAACACAGCAAGGTTTGTGTGTGTGTGTGTGTGTGTGTGTATGTGTGTGTGTGTGAGTGAGTGAGTGAGTGAGTGAGTGAGTGAGTGTGTGTGTGTTATAGTGTTGTATTGCTCTGACCTGCGATGTTGATGGAGGACACAAACGCAGCGAGGAGAGCCAGAGACTCAGGCAGAGACGAGGGAGTCAAACCTCCACCCATCAGAACCAGCCCACCCACTGCTGTCAGACCTGCACACACACACACACACACACATCAGAACACACACACCCATCAGAACCAGCCCACCCACTGCTGTCAGACCTGCACACACACACACACACACACACACACACACACACACACACACACACACATCAGTACACACACACACACACACACACACACACACACACACACACACACACACACACACACACACACACACACACACACACACACACACACATCAGTACACACACACTCATCAGAACCAGCCCACCACTGCTGTCAGACCTGCACACACACACACACACACACACACATCAGTACACACACACACACACACATCAGTACACACACACTCATCAGAACCAGCCCACCCACTGCTGTCAGACCTGCACACACACACACACACACACACACACACACACACACACACACACACACACACACACACACACCTACACACACACATTCATCAGTACACACACACACACATACTCACACTAACACACACACACACACATCAGTACACACACACACACACACACACTCACACACACACACCTACACACACACACATTCATCAGTACACACACACACACACACACACACATACTCACACTAACACACACACACACACACACACACACACACACACATCAGTACACACACACACACTCACACTAACAAACACACACACACACTCACCTGAGATGGCGTTGGTCACTGACATGAGTGGCGAGTGCAGAGCGGGAGTAACGCCCCACACAGTGTGATATCCCACAATTCCTGCAAGGCCAAAGGTCGTCACCATCTGAGTGAAGGCAGCATTGGGGGACGCGATTCCCAAAGCCAACACGGTCGAGAGACCTTGACAGCCAAACACACACAGAGAGAGAGAGAGAGAGAGAGTGTTCACTGAATCATTCATTAATGAACAAATTAATTCATTCATTTGTTTGTTCGTTCGTTGTCGTATTTGATTATCATATCAGTGTCACAGGCTACATCATGGCAGGAACAGAGGCAACAGTAAATACAAACATTTAATAAAGTTCAACTTAGAGGAAAAAAAAGACTAAACAATTTTGTATAAACATCATAACTCTATAAAATATTCTTTACTTGTTCTTGTGACAAAAAAAGAATCAGTTTTTCTGGGTGTATCATGCAAACCAAGTCCTTCAAAACTGTCCTGATTTGTTCATTTGTTCGTTTGTTCATGCCTTCCTTATTCATGAATTCATCAGTTCATTCATTTGTATCATTCATTCGTTTTTTTAGTGATTCATTCATTAATTTATTTGTTCATTGATGAGTTCATTCATTTAGTCATTCATTCTTTGGTTCATTCATTAATTTGTTAGATTAGATAATTTAGTCATTCATTCATTTCATTGTTCATTCATTCATTCATTCATTCATTTGGTCATTCATTCATTCTTTCATTTGTTGGTTCATTCATTTGTTAGTTTATTCATTCATTCGTTCATTCATTCTTTCATTTGTTGGTTAATTTGTTAATTTAGTCAATTCATTCATTCATCCATTAGTTCATTCATTCATTCATTCATTTGTTTGTTCATTAATTTGTTTGTTTTTTAAGTCATTTATTCATTCATTCGTTCGTTTGTTGGTTCATTCATTTCTTAGTTTATTTAGTCATTCATTCGTTTATTCATCCAATTGTTCATTCATTCATTTATTCGTTCATTTGTTGGTTCATTAATTTGTTTGTTTGTTTAGTCATTTATTCATTCATTTGTTCATTTGTTGGTTCATTCATTTGTTAGTTCGTTTAGTATTTCATTAATTTGATCATTCGTAGTCCCACAAGGCTCAGTACTGGGACCGTTGCACTATATAAATAAAGGTGACTTGACTTGATTCGTTCTTTCTTTCATTCATTAATCTTTTTGTTTGTTCATTCATTTAGTTGTTTGTTTATTCATTCATTTGTTTATTCGTTCATTCATTCATTCATTCATTCATTCATGTATTTGTTCGTTCGTATATTTGTTCATATGTTTGTTCATTCATTCATTCGGTTATTAATTAATTAATTTGTTCATTCATTTATTAATTAGTTTGTTTGTTCATTCGTTCATTCATTCATTCATTTATTTATTGATTCATTCGTTCATTCATTCATTGGGTTATATATTCATTCATTCATTTGTTTGTTTTTTCGTTTGTTCATTCATTGTATCATTAATTTGTTTATTTATTTATTCATTAATTTGTTCATTCATTCATTGGGTTATATATTCATTCATTCATTCGTTAGTTTTTTCGTTTGTTCATTCATTGTATCATTGATTCGTTTATTTATTTATTCATTCATTAATTTGTTCATTCATTCATTGGGTTATATATTCATTCATTCATTCGTTAGTTTTTTCGTTTGTTCATTCATTGTATCATTAATTTGTTGTTTTATTTATTCATTCATTCATTGAGTTATATATTCATTCATTCATTCGTTAGTTCATTCATTGTATCATTAATTCGTTTATTTATTTATTGATTAATTTGTTCATTCATTCATTGGGTTATATATTCATTCATTCATTCGTTAGTTTTTTCGTTTGTTCATTCATTGTATCATTAATTCGGTTATTTATTTATTTATTGATTCATTTGTTCATTCATTCATTGGGTTATATATTCATTCATTCATTCGTTAGTTTATTCGTTTATTCATTCATTGTATCATTCATTCGGTTATATATTCATTCATTCATTCCTTCATTCATTCACTCATTCGTTGGTGTGATTCCTGACCTGCTGTGTAGACGCCCGCTGATGTCATGGTGCGTTTGAAGGGTGAAACCACGGCCCGTTTCTCGGCCTCGAGCTCGGCCACGCTCTTGTGTTTAACGGGAGGCGGAGGAGGGCTGGTTTTGGGAAGCGGTGCGGGAAAAAGATTCTGACCTTCCTGGAAACAGGAAACAAAATATAAGAATATGTATGAAAAGGTTGTGTGTGATTTCTAATGTCAGCATGTGTTCATGGACGTCACAGGAGTGAGTTTATGTGTGTCCTGATTCACCTTCATCACCATAGTCCCTCTGATCACATGATCCAGTGTGTGTGTGTGTGTGTGTGTGTGTGTGTGTGTGTGAGTTTATGTGTGTCCTGATTCACCTTCATCACCATAGTCCCTCTGATCACATGATCCAGCGTGTGTGTGTGTGTGTGTGTGTGTGTGTGTGTGTGTGTGTGTGTGAGTTTATGTGTGTTCTGATTCACCTTCATCACCATAGTCCCTCTGATCACATGATCCAGCGTGCGTGTGTGTGTGTGTGTGTGTGTGTGTGAGTTCATGTGTGTTCTGATTCACCTTCATCACCATAGTCCCTCTGATCACATGATCCAGCGTGTGTGTGTGTGTGTGTGTGTGTGTGTGTGTGTGAGTTCATGTGTGTTCTGATTCACCTTCATCACCATAGTCCCTCTGATCACATGATCCAGTGTGTGTGTGTGTGTGAGTTTATGTGTGTCCTGATTCACCTTCATCACCATAGTCCCTCTGATCACATGATCCAGCGTGTGTGTGTGTGTGTGTGTGAGTTTATGTGTGTTCTGATTCACCTTCATCACCATAGTCCCTCTGATCACATGATCCAGCGTGTGTGTGTGTGTGTGTGTGTGTGTGAGTTCATGTGTGTTCTGATTCACCTTCATCACCATAGTCCCTCTGATCACATGATCCAGCGTGCCGTAATCGAACTCCTCCTTCGGCTCGAAGTGGAAGAACTCTTTATCGGGGCTGATGGCCTTCAAGAGTTTGATGATGTTGTTGGAGTAAAGCGAGCTCGCCTGAGTGGGCATCTGACTGGGCAGATCCGTGAAGCCGATGTGTGTCACGCCCTACACACACACCAGCACACACACACACACACCAGCACACACACACACACCAGCACACACACGTCAGACTCGCTCCCGGAGACACAGGCTGAAGAACAGACGCTCTGATACCTGATGGACGTAAAGCTGAATATGTGTGTGTGTGTGTGTGTGTGTGTGTGTGTGATACCCGATGGACGTAAAGCTGTCCAGGTTTAATGGTCTCGATGTTTCCTCCGGCCTCCGCCGCCAGATCCACCACCACCGACCCGTCCCTCATGCTCTCCACCATCTCACGCTTGATCAGCACTGGAGCCGTTTTACCTGATCACACACACACACACACACACACACACACACACACACGCCTCTATAACACACTGCTGCTGCGTTCAAATGACACAAGACAAGCCACATGACAAACACTTGCGAGTGTGTGTGTTAGTGAGAGAGAGTGAGTGAGAGTGTGAGTGAACATCTGTGTGTGTGTGTGTGTGAGTGCGTGTGTGTATGTGTGAGTGCGTGTGTATGAGTGTGAGAGTGTGTGAGTGTGTGTGTGAGTGTGTGTGTGTGTGTGTGTGTGTGTGTGTGTGTGTGTGTGTGAGTGTTTGAATGAGAGTGTGTGTGTGTTTGAATGAGTGTGTGTGTGTGTTTGTGTGTGTGTGTTTTTGAGTGTGTGTGTGTGTGTGTGTGTGTGTGTGTCAAGTCAAGTCAAGTCAAGTTTATTTGTATAGCGCTTTTCACAATACAGATTGTATCAAAGCAGCTTCACAGTATTAAATTAAAATAATACAACAAAGTTTGTTTCAAGAGGAATTTATTGATTGATAAAATTAAATTAAATATCCCCAAAATATCCCCAACTGAGCAAGCCAAAGGCAACAGTGGCAAGGAACCGAAAAACTCCATCAAGTGACCTAATGGTGTCCTAAAACTCCATCAGGTGACCTAATGGTGTCCTAAAACTCCATCAGGTGACCTAATGGTGTCCTAAAACTCCATCAGGTGACCTAATGGTGTCCTAAAACTCCATCAGGTGACCTAATGGTGTCCTAAAACTCCATCAAGTGACCTAATGGTGTCCTAAAACTCCATCAGGTGACCTAATGGTGTCCTAAAACTCCATCAGGTGACCTAATGGAGAAAAAAAACCTTGGGAGAACCCAGGCTCAGTCGGGGGCCAGTTCTCCTCTGGCATTTATGAGCTAGAGGCCGGATTGTAGTTTGAACTGTGGGATTATATGAATGCCTGGCTGAAGAGATGCGACTTTAATCTAGTTTTAAACTGGGAGAGCGAGTCTGAGCAACATGTTTCCTTATAATATTTCCAAGTGGCATCATATATATGGAAAATAACAGAGGGCCTAATACAGATCCCTGCGGCACTCCATAGTTTACTGGAGTTATGATCGATTTTTCTCCATTTAAATAGACAAAATGGTAGCGGTCAGATAGGTATGATTTGAACCAGCTTAGTGCTTGTCCTTGAACACCAGTATAATTTTGTAGTCGATCTAAGAGTATTGTGTGATCTATAGTATCGAACGCAGCACTAAGATCAAGTAAAACTAGTATTGAGATACAGCCTTGGTCAGAAGCTAAAAGTAAATCATTTGTGATTTTAACGAGCGCAGTTTCAGTGCTATGATGCGGTCTGAATCCAGACTGAAACTTTTCATAGATATCATTTTGTTGCAAGAAAGAGCCCAGTTGAGCGGACACCACTTTTTCTAATATTTTAGACATAAATGGAAGATTTGAAATGGGTCTATAATTTGCTAGATTATTATGATCTAATTGTGGTTTCTTAATGAGAGGTTTTATAACTGCCAGTTTAAATGTTCTTGGAACATGACCTAAAGATAAAGACGAGTTAATAATATTGAGGAGAGGCTCTTCCACTACAGGTAACACTTCTTTCAGTAGTTTAGTTGGTATAGGATCTAATAAACATGTTGTTGTTTTAGATGAAGTGATAAGTTTATTTAACTCTTTTTGTTCTATAGTTGTAAAGCACTGTAATTGTTCTTGCGGGGTGATAATTGAAGCTGAATTATAAGGCGCGATTGAAGATTGAACGTTTACAATTGTGGTTCTGATGCTTTCTATTTTCTCAGTGAAGAAGTTCATGAAATCATTACTACTGAACTGTAACCGGATATTTTGTTCGGGTGACGTCTGTTTATTTGTTAGTCTAGCCACGGTGTTAAATAAAAACCTTGGATTGTTTTGGTTGTTTTCTATTAGTTTGCGGAAGTGCTCAGCCCTGGCCGCTTTTAGGGCCTTTTTATAACGCGACATACTGTCTTTCCAAGCGATTCTAAAGACCTCTAAATTAGTTTGTTTCCATTTACGCTCTAAAATACGGGTTTCTCTCTTTAAAGCATGCGTAGTATTGTTATACCATGGTGCTTTATTTTTCTCTCTGACCTTTTTTAATTTAATAGGTGCAACCACATCCAATGTTCTAGAGAGAATGGTGCTCATAGTGCTAGTTAGTTCTTCTAGTTCATCTGTTTGTTTGGGTTCAGGCAGCAGCTGAGACAGATTAGATAAGAAATTTGAGAAATTATCTATGGTGGATGGGAGGATTGTTCTGCCTGGTTGATAACGCGACGCCGCATGACATATTACAGCAGTACGTAATATGCAAGTTACCATGTAGTGATCAGTGACTTCATCACTTTGTGGAATGATATCTATATCGGTTGGATCGGTTCCATGTGATATAATTAAATCGAGTGTATGATTAAGACGATGTGTTGGTCCGGTGACGTTTTGCTTGACCCCAAATTAATTTAATAAATCTGTAAACGCAGCTCCTAACGCATCATTTGGATTATCTACGTGTATGTTAAAATCTCCAACAATTAATGCTTTATCGACATTGACTAATAGGTCTGAGAGAAAATCTGCAAACTCTTTTAGGAAATCAGCGTAAGGCCCTGGCGGTCTATATACGGTAGCCAAGGCTAGAGATAATAGGGATGTTTTTCTAACATCTAAGAGCGTAACATTTAGTACAAGTACTTCAAATGAAATAAACTTATAACCCGTTTTCTGAGTAACATTTAGAATATCTCTATAAATGGTTGCAACACCTCCGCCACGACCAATCAGACGGGGCTCATGCTTATAACAGTATCCAGGAGGAGTAGACTCATTAATACCGAAATAATCATTTGGTTTAAGCCAGGTTTCAGTAAGGCAAAGTACATCGAAGCTATTATCTGTGACTATTTCATTTACAATAACTGCCTTAGGTGTGAGTGATCTAATGTTTAGAAGACCTAGCTTTAGAAATAGTTTTTGTTTACTAATAGCAACATTTTCTGTTTTAATAACAATTCGATTTTTCCTAGATCCTGCATTAGATTTATTATTTGATCTCACTAAACGAGGAATAGACACGGTTTCTATGCAATGTTCTACACTAGTATTTATATCAGTTGAATTGGTGCAGCAGAGACTATGATTTGGACTTTTGGTTACTAGTCAAAGGGTATTTAACATTTTGGAGATGTTATCTGACAGAAGATCCGCTCCGAATCTGCTTGGGTGTAAGCCATCAGGACGGAAAAGCCTAGGACGCTCCCAAAACAGATTCCAATTATTTACAAAGAGCAGTTTCTGCTCATTGCACCATGACATTAACCATTCATTTAGCGCAAATAATCTGCTGAACTTTTCATGCCCTAGTCGGTACGTGGGAAGCGGTCCTGACACAATGATCGTTGTTTCAGGCGATGTGCTGCGTACCGTATCGATCAGATTCCTGAAGTCTTTCTTCAGAATCTCCGTCTGGCGCAGCCTGATGTCGTTCACTCCCGCGTGCAGGACCACAGTTCCGACGCGCTCGTCACCGTTCAGGATCTCGGGAACGCGAGCAGCGATTTCAGAAACACGAGCACCAGGAAAGCAGTGACTTTGCACCTTACTTTTACCTAACGTAGCGTGTACGTGCCGAACGATGGAATCGCCGATGATCACAGCATCGCGTTCTGTTTCGCGTAGAGGGGAGAAGCGGTTTTGTGTGGATAACTCGAAAACCGGGAGGGTCGGAGAAAGTCTTGGTCTAAACCTGACTCGCGTCTTCCGCTGCGGAACCACCCAGGCTTCGTGGTGGCGTGTTGGAGCCGGAGTGAACGAGACCATGGCTGAGTGCGACCGATGCTGAGGAACGCACGGAGTAGACGCGGTCGGAGTCAGCGGGTTAGTAACGTTAAACACTGATTTGTGTGCATCGGCGCGTGATGTTTCAAGAGCCAAACACCGGTCTCTCAGCTCGGCCTGTCTCAATAAAAGGTCGTGGATCTGTTTCTCAACAGCTTCCAGCTCAGACTGCAGTGCGTGCAGCTCAAATGTGTCCTCACCTGCACCAAACGGTAGACTACTTACATCTGATATATTCGCCATTTTAACAGATGGACAGTGAGTTAGCAACGAAGCTACCAGTGATGCTATCAATATAATACTAATTTATGACTTAAGTCTTGGATATAATCCATTTATTTATTTATTTATTTATTCTTTTATTTATTTTTTTTAGTGGTAGGGGTGTAGAGTAGACGCACGATAGGCAAAAAAAATAAAATAAATGTTTGTAAGTGAGTGTGGAGAAGACGCGTTCAGCCGTGATCCACGGACGTACCTTTAAGAGTATCCAGCGTTGGATCACTAATAGGCTTGAGACGCGTCTGCTCAACAGTCCGCGTTGTAACTATGAGGTTTGAGCAGTAACGTTAGTGCTTCTCGGTGAGGAAAAGTAGAAAATGTTCGTTGTAAGCGAGTTTAAAGAGAAAAATCAAGAATTATAAATCAAATCGATAGAGCTCCAAAAACAACAACGCATTCAGACGCAACGCATGATAATAACAGGACAAGTCATTACTCACCGTGTTTGTTGAGTGTTTCTTACTCACCTGAGCTTTTATGAACTCAAAGGCGCGAGAGAAAATAAATAAATTAAAATAGCTGAGCGCACGGGTGGCGCGTTAACAGGCTAGCGAATTACTAGCGTGTTGTGCTAGTAGTAACGGAAGCGAGCGATGTCAGGGTTGGGTAAGCTGTATTTAGTAGTAATATAAACAACTAGAAATTGTAGTAAATGATGGTTCAAAACAAGGAAATACGAGGCTAAGACGGAGCTTACAGCACCGAAGCAGACACACTCACAGCAGGCAGCGAGGCAGACAGGAGCAATCGAATTAATCGAAAAAATCAATCGTTGCGGAGGTGCTCAGCGGCCAGGGCTGAGCACCTCCGTGTGTTTAGTGAGTGTGTGTGTGTGTGTTCACCAGGTATCAGAGCAGTGGTGATGACGATGTCGACTTCTTTGCACTGTTTGGCGAACAGACTCATCTCGGCCTCCAGGAACTCTTTGGACATCTCTTTAGCGTAACCTCCGACCCCTTCGCCCGACTCAGCGATGTTCACTTCCAGCGGCTCCGCGCCGAACGACTTGAACTGCTCCAGAGCTGCCGGTCTAACGGGAGACACACACACACACATCAGGACAGCTTCATTTCGACCGCAGCTACAGTGACGACACACACCTGGTGTCGAATCCTCTGACGATGGCGCCCATTGATTTAGCAGCTCCAGCCGCCGCGAGACCCGCCACACCACCCCCGATGACCAGCACCTGCACACACACACACACACACACACACACACACACGCATACACACACACACGCATACACACGCATACACACACACACACACACACACACACGCGCGCACACAGACACACGCACACACAGACACGCACACACAGACACGCACACACACACGCACGCACGCACACGCACACACAGACACACACGCACACACACGCACACACAGACACGCACACGCACACACAGACACACGCACACACAGACACGCACACGCACACACAGACACACGCACACACAGACACACGCACACACACACAGACAGACACGCACACAGACACAGACACACACACACGCACACACAGACACACGCACACACACGCACACACAGACACACACACACACACACACACACACGCACGCACACGCACACACAGACACACACACGCACGCACAGACACACACACACACACACACACAGACACACACGCACGCACACACACGCACACACAGACACAGACACACACACGCACACACACGCACAGACAGACACACACACGCACACACACACACAGACAGACACACACACGCACACACAGACACAGACACAAACACACGCACACACACACACACACACACACAACTCTATTCACTGCAGTACAGAAATCATAAAGCCTTGTTTATTTACTCCTGGGACCAAAATATATATGAATTCAATGGATTAGACATGCTTTGATTATTAAGGCGAGACACGGCAGGCAAAAACATCGTTTTTTTTTTACTGGTCAATTTTGAGATTTTTGGATATTTGTCTTCAATAACATGTCTTCTTTCAGACTTGTGGTGAAAAAAAGTCTGAAATACACATTTAGGTCTTTATTTTACTACACTTTGTCTGCTTGCGTCTGTAGATTTCTCATAAATTCAACAAAAGTTGTCGTTCTTAATCCTCCCGCTGCTCCGCGATCTCTGTCCGCTCCCTGTCATCACACACACCGCTGGAAAGCTCTCTCTCTCCTGTACAATGCTGTCGGATCCAAATATGGTCATTTCCTTTTTATCAGTAACCAATCATGAAAGTAAAAGGGCTGAATGCGCAATCTCATTGGCTGATGATAAATCTTTAAAGCCCGTTTTCTCAAAATGACTTTTCTCTCATTCTCCAAGTCTGAAATCTCCACTTCAGTCACACCGATATACACCAAACTCTCCAGTCTTGTACCTAGTTATATTATGAAGACATTTACAGAGGGATTTGTAAATATATTAT
>NC_138734.1:44209528-44214528 GCF_965113295.1 Leuciscus leuciscus | reverse complement strand
TTTTTTCTCGCAATTCTGACTTTTTTTCGCGCAATTCTGACTTTTTTCTCGCAATTCTGACTTTTTTTCTTGCAATTCTGACTTTTTTCTCGCAATTTAGACTTTTCTTTCGCAATTCAGTCTATTTTTCGCGCAATTCAGTCTATTTTTCTGCAATTCGGACTTTTTTTCTCGCAATTCGGACTTTTTTCTCGCAATTCTGACTTTTTTTCTCGCAATTCAGACTTTTCTCTCGCAATTCAGTCTATTTTTCGCGCAATTCAGTCTATTTTTCTGCAATTCTGACTTTTTTTCTCGCAATTCTGACTTTTTTCGCGCAATTCTGATTTTTCTCTCGCAATTCAAGTCAAGTCAAGTCAAGTTTATTTGTATAGCGCTTTTCACAATACAGATTGCATCAAAGCAGCTTCACAGTATTAAATTAAAATAATACAACAAAGTTTGTTTCAAGAGGAATTTATTGATTGATAAAATTAAATTAAATATCCCCAAAATATCCCCAACTGAGCAAGCCAAAGGGAACAGTCTTTTTTTCTCGCAATTCTGACTTTTTTCCTCGCAATTCAGTCTTTTTTTCGCACAATTCTGACTTTCTCACAATTCTGACTTTTTTTCCTTTTAATTCAGACTTTTTTTCCCACAATTCTGACTTTTTTTCTCGCAATTCAGATTTTTCTCTCGCAATTCAGTCTATTTTTCTCGCAATTCAGATTTTTCTCTCGCAATTCAGTCTTTTTTTTCTCGCAATTCGGACTTTTTTCCTCGCAATTCTGACTTTCTCACAATTCTGACTTTTTTTTCTTGTAATTCTGACTTTTTTTCCCGCAATTCAGATTTTTCTCTCGCAATTCAGATTTTTCTCTCGCAATTCAGTCTTTTTTCTCGCAATTCTGACTTTTTTCCTCGTAATTCAGTCTTTTTTTCGCGCAATTCTGACTTTCTCACAATTCTGACTTTTTTTCCTTTTAATTCAGACTTTTTTTCCCACAATTCTGACTTTTTTTCTCGCAATTCAGATTTTTCTCTCGCAATTCAGTCTATTTTTCTCGCAATTCAGATTTTTCTCTCGCAATTCAGTCTTTTTTTTCTCGCAATTCTGACTTTTTTCCTCGCAATTCTGACTTTCTCACAATTCTGACTTTTTTTTCTTGTAATTCTGACTTTTTTTCCCGCAATTCAGATTTTTCTCTCGCAATTCAGATTTTTCTCTCGCAATTCAGTCTTTTTTCTCGCAATTCTGACTTTTTTCCTCGTAATTCAGTCTTTTTTTCGCGCAATTCTGACTTTCTCACAATTCTGACTTTTTTTCTCGCAATTCCGAATTTTTCATACAATTCTAACTCTTTTTTCCTCACAATTCTGACTTTCACAATTCTAACTTTTTTCTTGTAATTCAGACTTTTTTTCACGCAATTCGCAGTTTTTTCTTGCAATTCTGACTTTTTTCTTGTAATTTCAGACTTTTTTTCACGCAATTCGCAGTTTTTTCTTGCAATTCTGGCTTTTTTTTCTCGCAATTCTGGCTTTTTTTCCTCGCAATCCTGTCTTTTTTCTCACAATTTGGATTTTTTTTCTTGCAATTCTGACTTTTTTCCTCGTAATTCAGACTTTTTTTACGCAATTCGCAGTTTTTTCTCGTAATCCTGTCTTTTTTCTCACAATTTGGATTTTTCTTTTTCTTGCAATTCAGACTTTTTTCCACAATTCAGACTTTTTTCCTCGCAACTCTGACTTTTTTCCCACAATTCTAACTTTTTTCTTGCAATTCCAACTTTTCTTCTCATAATTCTGATAATGGGGGGCCTTTGAAACAGTGATTTCGAGGCTCTGCAGATGTTTTCTGTGAGGTGTGAGACTCCCACAATGCTTCTTTCTGTCTACTTTACAATGCAACAGTGGGAACATTTTGTCCACACACAGACGCTCAGCGTCACGGGCGGATCAGCTAACACATTTCTCTCCATAATTGGCGTGGTGACATCCAATCAGAGCGCGGCAGCGGACATTATTAGTCTCTCATTGGCAGAGATCCAGTGCCCTTGCGCGGGCATGCTTGAGCCAAAGGGAAGTGACATGCGACGCACACTTCTCCTTTAACTGACCTCTCTAATCTGCGCCACAGAAACACCAACTCACATGTGTTCGGACACTCAACACTTTCAGCTGTAAATAAGACACTCTCTGAGAGCTAGTTTCAGACCTCACCTTTAACAGCCTGTTGATCACACAGAACTGAGCAGGTCTGGAAGAATCTTCTCCCCGGCCGGCGCAGCGAGGAGAAGTTCACACAGCGCAACAGACACGACATGTCTCCGGGGTCTCTGAGAAACACAACACACCGTCTCAACAGCACACACACACACACACACACTCTCTCCGTCAGACGCAGAGTCGCATGTTCCAGCAGAGACTCAGAAACCTGTCGCTCTCGGACGGCCACGCGAGACCTGTGACGAGAGAGCAGGGAAAGATGCCAAGACACACAAACTCCACACTCACACAGCTTTACTGCATTAATAAATCAATCTGTATGTTAAAGATTACCCATGATGCTTTTCTCCATCTTCATCTTTCTTCAGTGTGTAATGTTGATGATAATCATGAAAAAGCTCCAGTTCTTCTCTATATCAGTGTCAGTGTTCCTGAACTCCTGAAACGCCTCCATTGTAGTCTTGAGTTTCTTCCGGGAACAAACATGTCACAATATTCCTCATTTAAATAATTAATATGTGGAATAAAGGGGCGGGGCCTGGTTGAGTTAGTTTGTTTCTTGCAATTCAGACAATTTTTCCCCACAATTCTTTTTTTTTCTCACACAATTCTCACTTTTTTCTCGCAATTCTAAATTTTTTCTCGCAATTGACCCTTCACAGGGAGTTTGATTGACAGGCCATCTGACCAATCATAATCCGCTGAATCCACTATTTTTGTCCGACAAAGCAGTCAGGAGAGTTAATGGATTAATGTTGGAGGATTAGAACTTGATAAACGGAGTGTACTGACGTCATTCCGCGGTTAAAACAACATTCCATCTGATGTTCATTCATGTTTATAGAAGGAAGAGATGATCGGTTCACGAGCCGCTTTAACTGAGGCTCTACAGGGATCTGTCAGACACATTAAAGAGCCACAAAACGGTATTTATTGTTTAAATTTAGTAAAAAAATGACCAAATTTGAAAGTTGAGACTTAGTTTCATATCAAAAGTAACGTGGTCTGTCCTGTCTCAGTGTGTTGTCAGTGTCCTCTCTGCTCCGCTGATGTGTGTTTCACTGCGTGAGAACATGTGGCGTGAGAGAGGCGTGGCGTGAGAGAGGCGTGGCTTGTCGGACATAGCAACAGTAACTAAAGGGGGCGGGTCTTTGTGAACTTTTTTTTGCAATTCTCACTTTTTCCTCGCAAATCAGTGGTTTTTTTGTGCAATTACGATTTTTTTTTTTTACATTTGTTCTTGTTCCTGTAGCGTTTCACTCAGATAAACCACACAATAGAGTTTGAATTTTTCTCACACCTATTAGATTTCCACCCATGTATTTCAATGCTATCAGCTCCGACTGTGTTCCAAAACTGAGTAATAGTGTTACGGCACACTGCACAGTATATAGTATGCAATAGTATAAAAAGAAGTATGCAACAATATAAAATTTTTTAAGCAAGTTTTAAGTAAAATTGCCTGAACTTTTGCAAGTCTAATAAAAAATTGAGTCAAGAGAGAGATGTTAAAAATCTTTGAGTTCATTTGTGTGAAGTTGAGCATGTACACAATCTCACACAGTGAGCGAGTGTAGACTGTAATACAGAGATGAGTATGCACTGTAAGAAGAGGAGTGTTGTTCACATCTCTACTCACATTTCAACAGAATTTCAGTTCCTTCTCAGTCTTTCAAGCATGATCTTATAATCTTTTAGGTAAAGCATTCATTATGCATGTTTAAAAAGTCGTTATGCATTCTTCATTTGAAGCATCTGATGATGTGAAACTGTACGTCCTCCACCTGTTCATGTTCTTCAGCTGGTTTTGTGCTGATGTCTGATTCGCTCACGTGTTCGGGTTCAGCTCTCCCTGTCCTGACGCCCAGTCCTCAAGCTCCGCCTCTCCGCTGGTAATAATGGGCGTGTCCACCGATAGGCCACGCCTCTTCCCAAACGCACGCTCCTGCAGCTCGATGATGTCATGACGGATATCTGCCATCATCAATAACAGGAAGTCGAAGGACCCTGGAGGTCCCTGAAGAGCACAGAGAGAGGCAGTATCCTTATTTTATTAATAATATTTCACAGTTTTTGTCCAACAGCAGTAGCAGAATTATTAGTGTTGAAGTTTCAGGTTTGATTCTTCGCTTCTGTGTGAATGAAAGTGACTTTGCAGGGTTATTACAGTTAAATACAACTAACATTAATATCATAAAAAAAAAACATTTTGGCTACTTGAAATAAAATGTCAACTGAAATAAAATAAAATATTTATATATATATATATATATATTAGCAACCTTCCAAGGAAACATTTCTCATTTAGTTTAAGTTGATAAATTAACGAAACATAAAATTTAAATAAACTATTAAACTGAAATAAAATAACATTAAACAAACATGTACATTTAGTTAAACGATACACTAAAATAAACTAAAAACTGAAATAAAATAAAATGTATAAATGTAATACAAATGTATTATAGTAATATAAAACAACATATATAAATTACTAAATTACTAAAACTTTAACAAAAATTTAAATGAAAACAAAAAATATAAAATTAAAAACTTATTTAAACTATTAATAAAAACTATAATAGAACGATACTAAAATAACGCTCACATCATCACTGCTGATTAATCTAATAAATGAATAATACACTTTTTATACTTTTTAACTCATCTATAATATAATGGCTATTCTTTTTTAAAATAATAATAATAATAATCATAAATAATCATAAATAATAATAATCATAAATAATACATCATGAAATCTTATATATAAAAAACGATATAATAAT
>NC_138734.1:44192734-44204328 GCF_965113295.1 Leuciscus leuciscus | reverse complement strand
CTTTCACAATTTTTACTGTTTTTACTGTATTTTTTATCAAATAAATGCAGTCTTGGTGAGCAGAAGAGACTCTTTCAAAAAATATACAAAAATCTTAATTTCCTCAAACTTTTGACCTGATTTAAAAAATGTTTGTATTGTTTCAAAAACCACACATGATCTGAGGAATCACTCATCTCTGGTATGAATTACTACAGTGAAAAACACTGCGGTCTCCAGACAGGGTCGTAACACCAAACACATGGAGGTTCTGTTTCTGTCTTGTGTTCTTTTCCACTTCTTAATAACCTCAGAAATAACACCTACGACACGTCTGTCTGTCCCGCCGCTGGTTTGGCAGATCCTCTGCAAACTTTTGGACCAGCAATGAGACACAAACCACAATATTTCAGCATTTTGTCAGTGAACAATCGCAGGGTTGTGAAAGAGTTTTGACTCTCGTACAGAGAGAACAATGTTACTCTGAAACCGTCACGAAAGTCTCAAACTCATTACAGATCATGAATATTACAAATGTAATATACCTGCTGCAAACCCTGTAAATGCAATAAACCAGGCTGCAAAGCTCATCAATTATTAAACAAATTCAATTCAACAATAAACAGAAGTAACAGTTCTTCAACTTCAACAGGTTCACACTGCCATTAGTCAGTCAGACAGATAGCCCCGCCCCAAACTCACGTGATTGGCTGAGTCAGAATCAGATCAAATCAATGTTTAAAAAGCAGCAAACTACCAATGACTGACTTACAGTGAAACTGAGAACTGACAGTGTTTGTAACATCCAAGACAATAAATCCACCAGTAAAGCCTCGTGAAACCAAAACACCAACATCTGAATCCTGAGCCTGAGCATACATATGAAGCATGTATGATGATGTATGAAGCGTGTATGAAGCGTGTATGATGATGTATGAAGCATGTATGATGATGATGATGATGATGTATGAAGCGTGTATGATGATGTACTGTATGAAGCTTGTATGATGATGTATGAAGCGTGTATGATGATGTATGAAGCGTGTATGAAGCGTGTATGATGATGTATGAAGCGTGTATGAAGCGTGTATGATGATGTATGAAGCATGTGTGATGATGTATGAAGCGTGTATGAAGCGTGTATGATGATGTATGAAGCGTGTATGATGATGTATGAAGCATGTGTGATGATGTATGAAGCGTGTATGAAGCGTGTATGATGATGTATGAAGCATGTGTGATGATGTATGAAGCGTGTATGAAGCGTGTATGATGATGTATGAAGCGTGTATGATGATGTATGAAGCGTGTATGATGATGTATGATGATGTATGAAGCGTGTATGATGACGTATGAAGCGTGTATGATGATGAATGAAGCGTGTATGACGATGTATGAAGCATGTATGATGATGTATGAAGCCTGTATGACGGTGTATGAAGCATGTATGATGATGTATGAAGCGTGTATGATGATGAATGAAGCGTGTATGACGATGTATGAAGCATGTATGATGATGTATGAAGCCTGTATGACGATGTATGAAGCATGTATGATGATGTATGAAGCGTGTATGATGACGTATGAAGCGTGTATGATGACGTATGAAGCGTGTATGATGACGTATGAAGCGTGTATGATGACGTATGAAGCGTGTATGATGACGTATGAAGCGTGTATGATGATGTATGAAGCGTGTATGATGACGTATGAAGCGTGTATGATGATGTGTGAAGATGTATGAAGCGTGTATGACGGTGTATGATGATGTATGATGATGTATGAAGCGTGTATGACGATGTATGAAGCATGTATGATGATGTATGAAGCGTGTCTGACGGTGTATGATGATGTATGATGATGTATGAAGCGTGTATGATGACGTATGAAGCGTGTATGATGACGTATGAAGCGTGTATGATGATGTATGAAGCGTGTATGAAGCGTGTATGATGATTTATGAAGCATGTATGATGATGTATGAAGCATGTATGATGATGTATGAAGCGTGTATGACGGTGTATGATGATGTATGAAGTGTGTATGATGACGTATGAAGCGTGTATGATGATGTATGAAGCGTGTATGATGATGTATGAAGCGTGTATGACGGTGTATGATGATGTATGATGATGTATGAAGCATGTATGATGATGTATGATAATGTATGAAGCGTGTATGACGGTGTATGATGATGTATGATGACGTATGAAGCGTGTATGATGATGTATGAAGCATGTATGATGATGTATGAAGCGTGTATGATGACGTATGAAGCGTGTATGATGATGTATGAAGCGTGTATGACGGTGTATGATGATGTATGATGATGTATGAAGCGTTTATGATGATGTATGAAGCGTGTATGACGGTGTATGATGATGTATGATGATGTATGAAGCGTGTATGATGATGTATGAAGCGTGTATGACGGTGTATGATGATGTATGATGACGTATGAAGCGTGTATGATGATGTATGAAGCATGTATGATGATGTATGAAGCGTGTATGATGACGTATGAAGCGTGTATGATGACGTATGAAGCGTGTATGACGATGTATGAAGCGTGTATGATGATGTATGAAGCGTGTATGATGACGTATGAAGCGTGTATGATGATGTATGAAGATATATGAAGCGTGTATGATGACGTATGAAGCGTGTATGATGATGTATGAAGCGTGTATGATGATGTATGAAGCGTGTATGATGACGTATGAAGCGTGTATGATGACGTATGAAGCGTGTATGATGACGTATGAAGCGTGTATGATGATGTATGAAGCGTGTATGACGGTGTATGATGATGTATGAAGCGTGTATGAAGCGTGTATGATGATGTATGAAGCATGTATGATGATGTATGAAGCATGTATGATGATGTATGAAGCGTGTATGACGGTGTATGATGATGTATGAAGCGTGTATGATGATGTATGATGATGTATGAAGCATGTATGATGATGTATGATAATGTATGAAGCGTGTATGACGGTGTATGATGATGTATGATGACGTATGAAGCGTGTATGATGATGTATGAAGCATGTATGATGATGTATGAAGCGTGTATGATGACGTATGAAGCGTGTATGATGATGTATGAAGCGTGTATGACGGTGTATGATGATGTATGATGATGTATGAAGCGTTTATGATGATGTATGAAGCGTGTATGACGGTGTATGATGATGTATGATGATGTATGAAGCGTGTATGATGATGTATGAAGCGTGTATGACGGTGTATGATGATGTATGATGACGTATGAAGCGTGTATGATGATGTATGAAGCATGTATGATGATGTATGAAGCGTGTATGATGACGTATGAAGCGTGTATGATGACGTATGAAGCGTGTATGACGATGTATGAAGCGTGTATGATGATGTATGAAGCGTGTATGATGACGTATGAAGCGTGTATGATGATGTATGAAGATATATGAAGCGTGTATGATGACGTATGAAGCGTGTATGATGATGTATGAAGCGTGTATGATGATGTATGAAGCGTGTATGATGACGTATGAAGCGTGTATGATGACGTATGAAGCGTGTATGATGATGTATGAAGCGTGTATGATGATGTATGAAGCGTGTATGATGATGTATGAAGCGTGTATGACGGTGTATGATGATGTATGAAGCGTGTATGAAGCGTGTATGATGATGTATGAAGCATGTATGATGATGTATGAAGCGTGTATGATGATGTATGAAGCGTGTATGACGGTGTATGATGATGTATGAAGCGTGTATGATGACGTATGAAGCGTGTATGATGATGTATGAAGCGTGTATGATGATGTATGAAGCGTGTATGACGGTGTATGATGATGTATGATGATGTATGAAGCATGTATGATGATGTATGAAGCGTGTATGACGGTGTATGATGATGTATGATGACGTATGAAGCGTGTATGATGATGTATGAAGCATGTATGATGATGTATGAAGCGTGTATGATGACGTATGAAGCGTGTATGATGACGTATGAAGCGTGTATGATGATGTATGAAGCGTGTATGACGGTGTATGATGATGTATGAAGCGTGTATGACGGTGTATGATGATGTATGATGATGTATGAAGCGTGTATGATGATGTATGATGATGTATGAAGCGTGTATGACGGTGTATGATGATGTATGATGACGTATGAAGCGTGTATGATGATGTATGAAGCATGTATGATGATGTATGAAGCGTGTATGATGACGTATGAAGCGTGTATGATAATGTATGAAGCGTGTATGATGACGTATGAAGCGTGTATGATAATGTATGAAGCGTGTATGACGATGTATGAAGCGTGTATGACGGTGTGTGATGATGTATGATAATGTATGAAGCGTGTATGACGATGTATGATGCATGTATGATGATGTATGAAGCGTGTATGACGGTGTATGATGATGTATGATGATGTATGAAGCATGTATGACGGTGTATGATGATGTATGATGATGTATGAAGCGTGTATGATGATGTATGAAGCATGTATGACGGTGTATGATGATGTATGATGATGTATGAAGCGTGTATGACGGTGTATGATGATGTATGATGATGTATGAAGCGTGTATGACGGTGTATGATGATGTATGAAGCGTGTATGACGGTGTATGATGATGTATGAAGCGTGTATGACGGTGTATGATGATGTATGAAGCATGTATGACGGTGTATGATGATGTATGAAGCGTGTATGACGGTGTATGATGATGTATGATGATGTATGAAGCGTGTATGACGGTGTATGATGATGTATGAGGCGTGTGACAGTGACGTGTACCTGAGACAGATGCTTCTCTGACCTCCAGCTCTCAAACACGGATACTCCACGATCAGCATCTTATTCTCTGGACAATCCTGTCTGCAAGAGACAGAGAGATTCCCGGAAGAAACACACACACCTATCATATGATGTTTGCATTATTTTTTATTTTTTATAACTTACCATTGTATAATGATTGTCTTGTATTCTCATGTTAACACAAGAAATGAACGGCAGAGAAAAGCAGGTTGTAAGACAAATGACAGAAAATAGAGAATCACAAGAGCCGCTTTACTGATGGAGAGACTCTCACTGCCATCAAAGCATTTTTGGGAGTATTAATGTCACTCATAATAATGAAATGATACTTAAACTGAAGAATCAAATCATTTCTCTTTAAATCAACTTGGATCAGTAACACTTTACAATCACACTAACAATGAACAATACCTCTACAGCAATAATTAATCTCAACATTTACTAAAACATTATTAAAATCAAAAGTTGTATCTTACATTCAACATTTTTATTAACAAACATTAATGCTGTAAGAATATATTGCTCATTAATGCAAATGTAAAGTGTTAGCGTTGAGATGATGCCACGCACAGATGATCTGGGATCAGATGAGAAACAGATGCACAAACACTCACTGCGAGGCGTCAGACGCGTCCACGCCGCGCGTCCACAGAAACACGCACACGACGCCAAATGTTGCGCGCGAAAGTCGCGTCATTTCCCTCCCGGGTTCACTGTCACGGGGATTCCACGCGTCCCACAAAACTAAACAACTCAATCAAATAAAGAAAAAAAAAAAGAAGATAACTTCAGTGTGTCATCTCTCAGCTGTGAGCGCGCACTGATCCACACTTCAGCACAGAAGCCCCAACAGATGAAGCCACGCCTCTTCCACGCACCTCAACACTGCAACTCATGAATAATTCAGTGCCTAACTTTAATTGAAACATTAACATATTTTTATATATAAAGATGCATGCATTTTTTATTAGCCTACATGTTATTTTATCTTTCACAAAAACAGTACATTAAAAGTGTAGAAGTCAATATCAATTCTTGCAATATTGGACTATCTATAGATATAACGGTTTTGATTTATTTTTGTTTTGATTTTTTTTTATCTGTATTCTGATAATAATTCCGAGCAACACACATCAGCATCACAAAAATAAGATCACAAAAATAAATATTTCTAGTTTTCCTCACTATAAAATGTTTTATTTGAAGTTATTAGAACCTGACCTTAATCATCGGTTATGTTCGCTAATTACTGCTATATTAAATAATTTTGTACTTGATTAAAATCAGTTCAATGACAAATAATTTTCTTGCTCTTAATGTTGGTAAATCAGCTTTATTATCACAATTCCTGTTTGAGATTGAAATTGTATTTCAATGGATCAAATTCACATTCATCTTGGAGCATTTTCAAGATTAATTTTCAAGCAAATTGATTAAATATCAACAATATGATTAGTTTATGGATATACAAGATTTACCCTCTTGGAAACATCAAAGAAATATGAAATATAGAGATGCACATTATAAATGTTGTCATGTTTCGGTGTATGAGGGTTCAGTTCACTTTAGTCTTTCATTGTAAAAATGCTCGATTGGTTATTGTTTCTGGTTATTCTTCAGAGAGTCATGTGATCCGGTCAGATATTGTCCTCATAACTCATAAACACATGCTTCTGCTCATGACTGTTTCCCAGAGAAACCTCACACACACCAGAGCTCTTTCCCAGCGGTGTAAATGATTCCTGAAGCTGCATTATTAAAGCTCTGGTTTATTCCTGCTAAACCGCACTGATCCCAGCTCTTCCCACGGGATCGTCTGAAGGCTCTCTGTTATGTGATGATGGATGTGATTCTGACATGAGCACAGCTGAGCTTTACTGGAAATATAGATTTACACTATATTTCGAAAGTCCACTTTAGACATTCTACAAGTGTGAGTGTGTCTACAAAGCTTTGTAACTCCAGGTCAACTAACTCTCATTAGAACCATTTTCCTGATGCTTTCGTTCGTTCAGAGTTATCTGTGCTAGCCTACACACCACACACACACACACACACACACACACACACACACACACACACACACACACACACACACACACACACACACACACACACACACACACACACACACACACACACACACACACACACACACACACACACACACACACACAGAGAGAGAGAGATTCAGATTCACAGAAAGCATGGCATTTGTGTGTGATTTAACTCTTCTTAATCTAAAATGCACGCACACACACACGCACACGCACACGCACGCACACGCACACGCACACACGCACACACGCACACGCACACACGCACACGCACACGCGCACACACACGCACACGCACACGCACACGCACACACAAACACACAGATTCAGATTCACAGAAAGCATGGCATTTGTGTGTGATTGAGCTCTTCTTAATCTGAAATGTTAAATAAAATGTCAAATGTTTTTTTGTAATGTTGTATGTTTATTTCCACATCATCAGACGCAGAACTTCTGCACTACACACACAAGTCTGGGACTTTAAGAGTCTTTCACAAAAATGCACACAAGATTCATGAAACACCAATAAAAACATTAATGCGGCCACAAATGAACTTCCAAAGAATTTACAGAGAATTTAATAGATAAAGTCACAGAGAAACAACAATCTGTGTTCTTTCAGAATTAAATGAGGAGAATTCATTAGTTTTATAGTGATAAACAGATTTCTGTTTTCCAGTGAAGAATTTGCTGCATCTTTTATTAATTCCTCGAACACAAACAGTATTAAAGTTGAGTTTGTGCTTAAAACAAGAACTAATCTCTGTCACTGGAGTCAGAAATATCAACTTAATTCAAAGGGAAAACAAGATTATATTTCTGACTCCATTGGCAGATATTAGTTCTTGTTTTACAGTTTTTCTCGATTGTTTACACACATTTTCTGAAAGCATGCCTCATATTCTCAGAACTCTACACACAAATCCCCAAAAACACACACAATGGGCAAAACCCCTCAATTCTCCTGCAAAATGAAACTTTAGATTCAAAACAATGTTATTTCTTCTCAAAATGGTATTTTGTTTTCAAATGACACACACAAACCATCATATGAATAGACATTTATAAGAACCAGTTGAACACTGATGTGCTCAGTGTAAAACACTATGATGAATGGAAAACACTTCTTCTCCATTCATCATAATGACTTAGGCCTTTTTTTGTTCAGTGTTACACTTACTACAGACAGTACATACATAAGTGTGCTGTAAAATATTTGAGAATATTGTTTTTATACTCAGAACACACAAATACATGGTAACAAATATATTTTATTTTTCCCACAAAAACAATGTACACAGTGTACATCCCAAACCAACACAAAGTTGTACATACAGTGGTCTGACCTGTTGAAGAGCTCACCTGTTGCCCTTTATGCTAAAGCTCTGATTGCTAATTGTAAAACTGTGTGACGGGTGTTTGCCCATGTGATGAGTCAGTGTGTATATTTGAATGGCAGTGTGTTCCTTGTGAAAACAAGAGATTTTCTGCATGAAAATTGTGCCAAAAGCAGAGAATTGTGTGTAGTGTTTTGAAAAAAGTGTGTTTTAGAACTGCAATTTGAGTGTAAAGCAGGAATTGTGCTTGTAGTTTAGCAGAATTGGTTCAGGGTGTTGGTGAATGAGTTACATGTTGTGGTCATTGTGTCTCAAGTACCAGAAAATGTGTGTAAACAATCGAGAAAAACTGTAAGCACAAACTCACTTCATTTTCATACATTTTTCATTTAGCAAGACCTTATATCTCCAGTCATTTCGCTTCTCCAGTAAATGCATTTGTTGACAGTATTTGTTCACTAACATGCCAAAGGAAGGCAGAAACTCTCCTGAACTCAGTTCATTAAGTTAATGGGAAATGTAGGAATTCAGATGGATATGAAACAAATTGTCCCACAAGCTCCAAACGAGGCCGCAGTCTTTAACGAGTCGTGTTTATGAGTGTGAACGAGCAGAAACTGCTGAGAAACATGAGAAATGAGGGATGATGAACATCAACAGATGCGGGTCGAGGATTCACACGCTCATCTGAACTATAACCTGTTCATATCACGTACAACATCTACTAAACAAGCACTTCTACATCCAAATACTCATATTCATTTACTTCAAGTAAAAACATCAGATTAAAATGGAATATTGAGAAAAAAATAAAACAAGGACGTAGTGCAGTGACGTAATAGACCAGCAGGGGGCGCTAAAACATCTGAAACAAGATCCAGTGATTCACACACTTTGGAGTGTGTGTGTGTGTGTGTGTGTGTGTGTGTGTGTGTGTGTGTGTGTGTGTGTGTGTGTGTGTGTGTGTGTGTTTGCTCCTCCCCTTTATCTGCCACTCACATCTCTGATCCAATGAGCTTTGATCAGGGCTGGCGAGACTCCGCCCCCACAGACAGGAGTCTGATGATTGACATGAGTCTGATGATTGACAGGAGTCTGATGATTGACATGAGTCTGATGATTGACATGAGTCTGATGATTGACAGGAGTCTGATGATTGACAGGTGGAGCTTGAGAGGAAACAAGAGTTCATTAATCATCATTAAACAGAAGCCGTTTTTCAAAGAGAACGAATCATTAGAAACACACGAGAGACACGAGCACTGACTGACACACAGATGTCGTAGCAAACATAACACACACATGTACTCACACACACATACAATCTCTCTCTCTCTCTCTCTCTCTCTCACACACACACACACACTCTCTCTCTCTCTCTCTCTCACACACACACACACACACACACACACTCTCTCTCTCTCTCTCTCTCTCTCACACACACACACACACACACACACACTCTCTCTCTCACGAGCACTGACTGACACACACATGTATTCATGTACATATATGAAAAACCTGATGGAGGAAACAAAACCTCGTTTGTAGAGCATGAGATTAGATATGATTAGATATAATTAGATATGATTAGATATGATTAGATATGATTAGATATGATCTTATGCTGTACAAACAAAGTTTTGTTTCCTCCATCAGGTTTTTCATCAAGAGTCCACTCAGCTGTCAATCAAAACCAGAGGAAATATTAAACACAATTTATGAATAAAGAATAAAAAGCTGATAAAAACTTCTGTAACCTAACGCTGTTTTAAATCAAATGACAGTGATGTTTGTCTACCAAACACATCATTAACAGCACAAATCATCGAAACTAAAGGAGATGTGACTCTCGTGATCTGAGGATTATAGATGAGGAACATCTCTTCATACATCTCCCCACAAACAGAACATCCCAGACACACACACACACACACACACACACACACACACACACACACACACCACACACACACACACACACACACACACACACACACACACACACACACACACACACACACACACACACACACACACACACACACACACACACACACACACACACACACACACACCACAAAGACATCCCAGACACACACCACAAAAACATCCCAGACACACACGTCACAAAAACCCCTGACTTCACTCACGTTCTGATAATGTGATTTACTCATCGTGTTCATAATTACAGTGGATGATGTTTGTCTGTAATGTCCGTCCATTACGCTTCACATCCATCACACACACACACGCACACGCACACACACACACACACACACACGCACACGCACACGCACACACACACACACACACACACACACGCACACGCACACGCACACACACACACACACACACACACTGCCTCTGAAATGAGAAAACTCACAATATTGTGAGCATTCATAATCCTGTTGCACATTGTGTGTATTTACTGTATATGCAAACATTTTATCATCATATTATTATGATTTGTGAAGGATCATGTGACACTGAAGACTGGAGTAATGATGCTGAAAATTCAGCTTTGATCACAGGAATAAATTACGCTTTACTATATATTCACATAGAGAACTGATGATTTACATTATAATAATTTTTCAGTGTTTTTATCAGATAAATGCAGCCGTGGAGAGCAGGATCGAGACTCTTTCAAAAACACTTAAAAAAATCTCACCAAACCCCAAACTTTTGAATCATAGTGTACATGATAAAATGACATATTTTAAAAGGTTCGAACTTTAGACAGTTTTGTTTTGATGTGAATGTGACTTCTGTTTTGTGGGAAGGAATATTTCGCAGGAAATTCAAATGATCCAGGAACAGAAGTTGAAGGAAAACTCCATCTCAAACCCCAGAGAACAAGAGAAAACACCGGTGGATTTGTGCATTTACACTAAACACGAACTAGGTGATGTCACTAGGTGATGTCACTAGGTGATGTCACTAGGTGATGTCATTAGGTGATGTCATTAGCTGTGTTTCCATTCAAAGTTGTGAAAAGAACTGCGTAAAATTGGAATATTGCATAAACATCAGTGAATAAAGCAGCGTTTCCCTCTTTCTGATCACACACTTCGACTCCGGCGTTTCAGAAACACCAAACCAACATTTGAGATGCTGCGATGTGATTGGATAACTGGACAGCGGACCAATCACAGCCTCTGCTGAGGCAAAGTCACATGAGTTTATTGAGTTTAAGGGGAAAAAAAGATGAACTAATAGATATCAGCATGGAACTTCCCTGGTTGATTACTGACATTAAGACAAATATCTTTTGTATTACAAGTTTTTAGAATATTTATGTTTAAATATGCAAATTAGGTATTCTCTCATTAAATATGCACTAATTTGCATATATTTCCAGAAGAAAAAATCTGAACATTGGATAAAGCCAAA
>NC_138734.1:44185234-44187734 GCF_965113295.1 Leuciscus leuciscus | reverse complement strand
TGAAACAAACAATAAATCAATTAAATCGTTTGCTTTAGTTTAGTTTAGTCCTCCTTCATTTGACTCTGTCATTCCAGTACAAGATAAACTAGTGAAACAAACACTACAAGCAGCTCTAAAACCACAAATACCACAAAATCATGATTGTACATTAAAGGTGCATTGCGCAAGTCTCTGAGTTTTTGCAGAACTATGCCCCCTCTGGCGGCAAGCGAAACTGCAGCCAGAAGTGTGCACGCTCACGGACAAAAGTTTTCTTTTTTTTATCTTACGTGGAGTTTGCGTTGGTGTTTGAAATGAACTACAAGCCGGTCTCTTAGAATCCATCTTCTACGGAGAATGGCGGCGAATACACAAACCTGCCAGACAGCCAGGTGAGCGTGCCGTGAACGCGCATGACGTCACGCCCAGTCTAAAATTCCGGCCCGAATCCCTCTTATTTATTTTACTTTACAGGATTATAGAGACAATCTCAGTGATCAGAGAAGGGCTCATTCAGCCCATCAGGCAATTGTTTAAGCATGTATGGGTTAGAAAACGGGTATTTTTAACATGAAAAGTTGCTTAATGCACCTTTAAGATTAGTTTTAGTATTAGTCATTTTACTACTTAACTTATTTCAGCTTGTTGCCAAGACAACATTTCAAATTTTCTAACTAAAGCATGTTTTTCCAACTAATATTATTTTATTTCTTATTTCAATTATCGAATACATTTTAGTTTTAGTTTACAGCATCGGGACTCCAGACAGCGACATAGTTTCGGTCCAGATCCGGCCCACATCTGGTACACTTGTTTAAGAATTATGTTGTTTTATCTCATTTTAAAGACATAAATTCGTTATTTTAGCATCACTATTATAGCTTTTATATTTTATGTTCATTTTAAATTTAGTTGAAGTTTTTATTAATTTTGTTGTCTGTTTTTATAGCAGGTCTATATATACCCACACGGGCCGGATCTGGGCCGACACTGTGTTGATGTCTGGGACTGACCTGTTCACTGCAAAATCATCAGCTAATGGGATATTTGCAAACAAGTTCAGCATAAAGTCTCCTCAAACCAGGTTCCACAGTTAGTGGCCTCCAGAGCTGTCACAGGGAGCGATCTGATTGGTTCGGGGGCATGTCAATCAAACGCTGCTGGCCTATGAGGCGTGAGGCTGGAGCTCATGCCAGTATGCCGTCTCCACCTGCGCCCTGTTGCACATCTCACTCCAGTGCTGGCTTCCCACATCAGAACCGTTCTGGCCAATCAGAACACGGCCCAGAATGCAACTCTTCGTGTATCGCCTTCCCTGTCAATCAATAACAAAGTCATGTCATTATAGAGGGAATGGGTATGATTTTACCCCTAAAATTCAGCATATTGACGATTCATTTGCTTCTCAGTTCTGTATCTTTCGTCAGTCTGTAAAAATATACCTCAGATTTCTTGTCAAATCTATTTTTATAGTCAATCTCAAAACTCTTTCTCGTTTTCGATGTGATGAAGCAGAAAAAGAACAAAATTATTAAATCTCTTGCTTATGTTTTATCATTTAATCATTATAGATCTTAAATATCTTTTAATCAAATGTAATCAAACATATTTTAAGAAATTATTATTATCATGTTGATGTGTTTCTCATTACTATCATTCTGATGTGTTTACCATTTTTATATCATTTGAAATGTAAGTCTAATGCTTTTCTTTTATGAATCTTTATGCCTGAAATGTTTCTGAGTGACTTGGTGTGAACTTTTGTGTTTGCTGTTTAGATGAGGGCAAAAGTCTACAAGTTTCACATAGACGGACCACAAATGCTCAGAATAAAGTGGTAAACTAATGTTCTCTTAGCTAAACATCTTGCAGAGTACGGGCTAACACTTAAGAGTGTGAAAGCTATGTATATGTGTGTGTCTCGCGTGTCTGCTTCGAGGCGATATACTACGGAAAGAGGAACTTGGCTCTGTTCCGATAAGAAACTATAATAGGGAGATTCATTCTCAGACCTTATCAAAGAGAGATCTCTCACACAACTCAGCGTTGTCAGTTCGCCGGGTGTGAAATTTCTTTTCCCAGGATGGTAGGGGAAGACTCATGAATATTCATTAGGGAAGTCATCCCTGATTGGTCTTAACCCCAGGTTTAGGGGCGGGGTTAGGGTAGGTCATCAGACCCCCAGTGGTGGGTAGGTTTAGGGGTGGGGTTAGGGGTAGGTCATCAGACCAATCAGGGATGACTTCCCTAATGAATATTCATGAGTCTTCCCCTACCATCCTGGGAAATAAAATATCGCTCGCCGAGTAACTTTGACAAGAATGAATGAACAGACGCGTATCGTTGCCACTATACTGTTATTATTACGGCATTACTCCCTGCAGCAACAACTGTACTCAGGGCTAGCTCACATTCGCCAAATGAACGTCCTCGTTGTGTGAACATTTCATCATCGCCAGCAGGACGCAGGAAAAATGTGTGTGTGTGTGTGTTTTTCGTGGCATTCATGCTGAAAACA
>NC_138734.1:44177734-44180234 GCF_965113295.1 Leuciscus leuciscus | reverse complement strand
GTTTTGTCCCTATTCTCTTAATGAGTAAAGGGTGTGTTTTGGGCGTAACGTACAATAAACCAATCAGAGTCTCATCTCCCATTCCCTTTAAAAGCCAGTTGCGCTCGCACCATGGCGGATTCGCTATTTACATGGAGGAATTTGCAGATCTGCTCGTGCGCGAGGTTAAAGCACAAACAGACCATCTACGGGATAAAGTGTTGCATGTTGTGGATCCGCCTATAGGCACACATTACTAACGCGATCTTTAAATAACTGCGCCATTGTCCAGGTTTCAGTCGGTCAACGGCTCAGTCTTTTTCAGTTCCTCAAAATAGCAACGCACCAACACTGCGCCTGAACACACACCTGGTTCTCAGACCAGAAGCCCATGGGTGCACAGATGGGCGCAAATACATTTGATATTTAAACAACGTGGCGCAGGACGTGAAAATGAAAACTGCGTCAGGCTGAAACTAGCAGAACACTTGTGTCGCGCCTGGCACTGCATTGCACTTGGTTTATGATAGGGCCCTTTGTTCGTCTCTCTATCATACAGCTCCTCTAATACCTTCCTCAGCCTCCTCCTCGCAGGGTTGAGTTGACAATTGAAGGTGACTGTGGAATCGGGTTCCCAGTGAATTTCCGCACACGCCAGTTCCAGTTCTCCCACAGCCGTCTCCCTCAACCCAGAGAAATCCCTGCTGGACGCCGTCAGTCTGAGAGTGCAGGCCTGAAGCTCCTCTACCGATCTCACCTGAAACTGGATCGCCTCAGGACCGAGACCGAGACCCAGTCTGCGTGTCGGCGTTGGGAAGATCGGAGGCAAACAGGCCCGGATCGAGGATCCACTCAGTTTCCTCGAACCCCGATAGAGACCCAGAACTGTGACTGTGAGTTTTCCCTCTGCCGGTGAGAAAAGTAAAGTGAAGTGAAGGGATGGTGTGTGTTTGTGAAAGCTGGAGCCGTAACGTTGATTGTTATTCCCATTAAGCCTGTCGGTTTCCAAATACAAGACGTCATTATTGCGTTTTTGCGACTTCACCGCCAGACTGAGTTTAGGAATGTTTGGAAGCGAGGAGCGCACACGAACGGCATGTTTGGATGAAACGACGGGGGAACTGAGTCGACGTAGACTGAAACGAGACTTCGAAGCGTGAGGAAGAGATGAGAAGGAAAGGTCTTCTGAAGGCGTCGAGCTGCTGTTAGACGAGGGATAGTCAAGGACATCGCCGTCAAGCTCCTCATACTGCTGTTTGATTGGCTGAGTGTTGATGGAAGGGGCGGGGCTAAGAGACAGGGTCACATGATCCGCAGGTAGAGGAGGTAAGGATAGCTCTGCCTCCTTGTCATTCGTGGGATTGGATTTCCGATGCCGACAGCAGATTATGCAGCCAATCACCAGGCAGAAACAGAGAACGGCTAAACCAACAGCCAATAAGATCTGGAGATGCGCTAGTGAAATAAACAAACACACATAATCAATGTAAAGCTGAAAGTAGAAAGACTGATTATTGGGGCATTTTTCCCAGTTATCTGCAGTCAAAACTGAATTCACCCTTTTTCTTGTAAAACAAACTCTAGTAATCTTTGAAACATAATCTTTACAGTGAGGGCTGGATGGTGTGATGGGAAAACGTGATTATATATATATATATACTGCAGCGTGATTTTACAATAATTCAAATGACTCACATCATGATTTAAGACTTTGGTCGTGCCAAAGCCATATTCTGCTGTAGTGCGCTAAAGGAACACACTGCATAAAATGCTTTCCTTAGTATTTTTGTCTTGTTTCCAGTCCAAATATCAAACATTCTTAAATCAAGAAGCATTTACTAGATGAGTAAAATTACATAAGAAATAATTTCTTGTTTTCTCATAAAACATTTTTTTTATTAAGTGAGTTTTTGCTTAAAAAAGCTAAATTATCTGCCAATGGGGTAAGAAAAAAAAAAAATCTTAATTCAAATTGAAAACAAGAAAAATAATCTTAATTCAAATTGAAAACAAGAAAAATAATCTTAATTCAAATTGAAAACAAGAAAAATAATCTTAATTCAAATTGAAAACAAGAAAAATAATCTTAATTCAAATGGAAAACAAGAAAAATAATCTTAATTCAAATTGAAAACAAGAAAAATCATCTTAATTCAAATGGAAAACAAGAAAAATCATCTTAATTCAAATGGAAAACAAGAAAAATAATCTTAATTCAAATTGAAAACAAGAAAAATAATCTTAATTCAAATTGAAAACAAGAAAAATAATCTTAATTCAAATGGAAAACAAGAAAAATAATCTTAATTCAAATTGAAAACAAGAAAAATAATCTTAATTCAAATTGAAAACAAGAAAAATCATCTTAATTCAAATTGAAAACAAGAAAAATAATCTTAATTCAAATTGAAAACAAGAAAAATAATCTTAATTCAAATGGAAAACAAGATTATTTTTCTCACCCCATTGGCAGATAATTTAGCTTGTTTTAAGCAAAAACTCACTTAATTGGAATTTTTTT
>NC_138734.1:44115234-44172734 GCF_965113295.1 Leuciscus leuciscus | reverse complement strand
GAACTTGGGGCGTCGGCAGTGGGAGTTCCCCTATACCTTACCTAGACAGCGAACATCCCGTTACGTGAGAAAAGATAAGAAAGGACATTTTGGGTACTAAAAAAGCTACTCTCCAAAATAGCAGCGGAATTTCCATGAATTAAAAGCAATTTTACCCGCAGGCAGCATCGTTTCTACTAGCAGCAGTGATTCAATCTGCATCTGAGGAGATTGTAGAAAGCTGTTATTTGCACATGCACCAGCGCGTGGCACACGTGAGTCATTACTGGCAACAGAACCAGGAACCACAATCAAGCAGCGCTTCATATAGTGTTATTATGCCAAAATACTTATTTATTTAGTTTTAAATGAAACCATTGTAATCCTGAAAGTATTCCCTCTTTTTTCAAAATGTAACTATAATCTGATTACTACGTTTTTTGACGTAACTGTAACGGATTACAGTTACTGGATTTTTGTATCCTGATTACATAACGCCGTTACATGTATTCCGTTACTCCCCAACCCTGGTTATGTTAGAAACTTAGAGGACTTTCTGTAATGTTTTTGAATTGTGTGGTTATCATTATGCAGAAGAATGACGACTGTGTTTAGCTTAGGGCTGTGGGCTCTCAGTGCATTAAACCTCTTCCGCAGACCTGCATAAGTAATATTCAATATTACTCTGTAAAAAGTGGTTTTAATTAAACTGAACACTAGCTTCGATCATTGGAAATAACTGTAGAGTCAAATTAGCTAATATTATAATGTTGGCGATTTTAGGCCGGGCACAAATTAAAAGTAGTCAACCTGACAAAACTTTATCTAGCAGGAATGACTAAATTAATTTAAGTTCATACAACAATATTACAACAAATCATTTCAAACAAATTAGATTTTGTTGGAAAAATGTAATTAATTTTTGTGGAAAAGTTTTCCTTAATTTAATCAAATTCGTTCAACAGCTTATTTTTTTGAGTGCATGTAATTTACTGGTATTGCTATACTTTTGGGGTAATTTGGTCCCCATAACCTAGGGATTACCAGTACACACATCAGCAAACACACAGTACCTCTCACACACAACCCATGAAGTAATACAAACAAAATGTGAAGAAAAGTATCATTCCATGTACAACTCTAAGACTCAAACGGGTAATGCTTTACAAAAAGGTATTATTAGTTAACATGAACTAAGAATGAATAATACTTTAAGCATTTATTAGTCTTAGTTAATGTTAATTTCAACATTTAATAATGCATTATTATATTCAAAAGTTGTGTATTAAAATTAGTTAATGCACATGAACAATGACTATAAATTGTATTAACTAACTTTAACAAACTATATTTTAATTAACTAATATTAACAAAGATTTATAAATACTGTAAAAAAAATGCATCTAAATTGTTAGATCATGTTGGCTAATACATAAACTAATATTAACAAATGAGACCTAATTAAAGTGTTACCGAACCTTGTTAATTTTAGCTCTTAAACCTTTACATTATAGCACCAACATTAAACAGGACTAAATGCTTACTCCAGCATTACAGTGAATATAAGCTTGTCTAAAAACAAAAAAACTAAACAAAAACAAGAAAAACTAAATAATTTGTCACCAAATTTTTTGAAGTTGTTGGAAAGTGCTGTTTATGTCAATGTCACAGAAGCTCTCCAGAGTAAATGTGAATGGAAATGTTCCAAAGAGGAAGGAAAGTCAGGAAAAATACCTTGAGGAAAAACCAAACAAAAAAAACCACAAAAAAAAAAAAAACGAAGGAAAACATTTGTTTATAAAAACAGATCCAGTCCATTATTATATTTGGCTCAAATGAATAATATACATTATTACAAAGTGCATTTTTAAAAAGTACACTTAAGTGTATTTAGAAATACTGTAAAGAAAGTGTACTTTCTTTAAGTAAAACTTAATTAGACATTATTACAAAGTGCATTTTTAAAAAGTGCACTTAAGTGTGTTTAGAAATATTGTCATGAAAGTGTATTCCATTTAAGTATTCTTAAGTGGTCTTTAATTTTAATTATATTATATTATCGGCAAGTGCACTTTTTAAAAAGTATACTTTTATTATTTGAAGCACACAAAAAGTATGCTTTCTATACAATTAAGTACACTTCTTTTTCACAAGGGTAGATAGCCTCAGTGGGCAACAAGTCTAGGGCTACAGGGTGATATATGGCCATATGATCACTAGTACCTAAAGAATGATCACTAATTTAGCTTTTATTATTAACCAATTCATATTTTCCCCTTTTGCCATAAATACACCCCATTTATATATATATATAAAATTTACATTATTTTAAGCCATTACTGCTGCTAGCCTGCTACCGACGGACATTTTATACAGCTCAAGTATCAATAGTTTATCTTTAAATCCAGCCAGCAAAACAAAGGATTTTCTCACAGAATTTTGTAAACCGCATCATGGGATTTTCAAAAGCCCAGCACCGCACATTTAGGATTTACCCCTTATTTAACATTTGAATCTGTCATTAAAAACGTTTGGTTACAAACATGTTACAAACAGCCAAGTTGCACTCCCAATACTCGTGTAAAGGCATCTTGTTATTTTCAACTCTGACGATTTACCCACTAGATTTGTGTTTTTTTTTACAGAGGACTTTTGTTTTGTAGTGCGCGCGCAGTCATGCGCAGTTCAGCATCAGGGGCAGTTGCTATGGCACAGACTGATATTGTACAGACTAGCTTTTCGGTGTATGAAAGAAAGAAAATAGTCAAAACATGGACCCTAGGCGAGGAGCAGACACGGTTAGTTTATTTATTTATTAGTTGCTTTTTAAAAGTTCTTGTCATTTCTGACATGTGATGTTCACTATTATAACGCTAAAAACCATTAAATCATCGTAACGCGTCTTCTCTGACATTTATGATGGTGGTGTCATTTCGCGCTCTTAGCTTAACGTTACTTAAATTCAATTTATTCTAATTCTTATTTATTTTGATTCAGTAAATTGTATAAATTGTATAAATGTTTAACTGCCATATGGCGGATGGTTAAGTTACTCGTCACACATTTCGAGTTAAATGAGAACACCAGTAGCGTATGTCAGGCAGCAGTGTATTGTATTGTATTCATTATAAAACTGAGTGTATAATACAGTTATCTTGGCATTCAGATGAGGAACTGCATCCTTCCCACTTATCAAGTGCACACACACACACACACACACACACACACACACACACACACACACACACACATTATAACCGCGCCTTCTGACGCTTTAATAACTCTGAGGAAGTTTGACAGACGCTCTTTAAAAACTCACTCAATCTGTCAAAACTCGCGTGTTAAGATGGACTGGACGTGTTTCTGTGTGCTGTTGATGTGGATTTCATGTGTTTGTTCAACAAAACGGCATGATGATGCTCGAGTGACAGTGAAAAACGAAGGTGAGCGAACATTTAGGCTACTTGTTATATTCGTAAAATCATCGTTCTGTGAAGAAAAAACTAACCAAACACTGTGTGTGTGTGTGTGTGTGTTTAGTTTTATTATTACTGACTGTAATATAGCCTATGTATGTATATATATAAAAATAAAACGCAAACTTTTGAGTTCAGCTTGGAGGAAGAATTATTTTAATATCATTTAAATTATTTTTGAATAATATTAATATTATAATATTGCTATAATATAAAAATAGGATATTAACTGATTTTATACAATTAATAGGCTATAAGGTGGTTTTTCTAACAATATAAGAGTAAAAATAGAATGGATATGTAATATAGTGCCTATAGCAAAATGCTCCTCTCTAAAGTAATATTTCTAGCTAAAACAAGATGTTTTATTGTCGTTTTTCTGCGATTGAAACACTGATTACTTGAGATGTGATTGATTTCAGTAAGTTGTTCTGTATCTTTCAACATTCCTACTGATGTTGATTCATGTTTATTTAACGCTGTAACTACTAGTAGTAAAGAGGAAGAGATGATCGGTTCGAAAGCTTGTTTCCGTCACGGAATAAAACAATTCAAAAGATAAGTGCGACTTACTATAACTAAGTTACACCCTTGCCTCATTAGTATTAGCGGTTTTATGAATATGTGCCCCGCCTCCACGCACTTACAGCAGCTCAGAGATCCACTCGTTGACGATCACACGTTGACCTGATTGGTTACAAGGTAGTTTGTGACATCAGAAACTGTCTAGGTTTGTCGATTTGAAATATCGTATATTATTTTAAAAAAGTATAAAAGGGGAGCCTGGAGAACATGTCACAACTTATCATCTGAAGGGACTGTTCAGCAGGCGTCCCCAAAGCATGGCGAAAGATGCAGTGTCTCGTTCCCTGTTCTCAGGGAACAGAGCTTACAGTCGTAGGGAACTCGCACTGTGTCGATTTGACGCTATGGGGAACAATATACCAACGCCAAGGCCACTCAAAGGTCGCACTTAGTAGTGATGTTATAGGCTGTCGTATATGGAGCTAGAATTGTGTCTTTATTACATGCGAGAAAATAAATGATCTGAGAGAAAAAAAAAAGTTTGAGAGAAAAAGTTATCACACTGATAGCAAAAAAGCATTTCATGAGAGAAAAAAAGAATATTTAAGAGAAAAATGTTTCATACCAATAGCAAAAAAAGTTGAGAGAAAGTTTTTTCTCATAGAACATCAACAGCCATATCACCCAGTAGCCCAAGACTGGTTGCCCACTGAAGCTAAGCAGGGCTGAGCCTGGTTAGTACCTGGATGGGAGACCTCCTGGGAAAAACCAGGTTGCTGCTGGAAGAGGTGTTAGTGAGGCCAGTAGGGGGCACTCACCCTGTGGTCTGTGTGGGTCCTAACACCCCAGTATAGTGACAGGGACACAATACTGCCAAAAGAGCACCGTCCTTCGGATGAGACGTTAAAATGAGGTCCTGACTCTCTGTGGTCATTAAAAATCCCAGGATGTCCTTCGAAAAAGAGAAGGGGTGTAACCCCGGCATCCTGGCCAAATTTGCCCCTTGGCCTCTGTCTATCATGGCCTCCTAATCATCCTCATACTGATTGGCTTCATCACTGTCTCCTCTCCACCAGTAAGCTGGTGTGTGGTGGGCGTTCTGGCGCAATATGGCTGCCGTCGCATCATCCAAGTGGATGCTGCACATTGGTGGTGGTTGAGGAGATTCCCCCCTTCTATGTAAAGCGATTTGAGGTCTCAGAAAAAGCGCTATATAAATGTAACAAATTATTATTATAACAAACTGAATTATTAATCCAGGACTGAATGTAGGCTAATTGTTAAATAACAATTTAACAGTGATAATAATGTAGCTATCATTAGCCTAAAGTTTAGCTAAAACTTCAGCCGGTAGGGTTGGGAAATAGCCAATTGCCAAATAAATCTGAATTTTTGGGCTAAATGGCGATGTATGGTATTATCTGAGTTATTTAATTATTATTTTTCTATTTCAATAAAAAAAACTATTTAATTTTTTTTTCAAATATTTCATATCCTGATCCATATTGTCCTACAAACAATGTTCATATTGAAGGTTATAAAAACAAACATAGTGTAACTTTGCTGTCTATCTGCAGTCTATCCAAAAAAGGGGTCAAATCACATTACATTCTAACATTGCAACATTACAATCTAAAAACAAAATAATGCTTTTTAAAGAAGTAGTTAAATTTACTAAACTTAAAATCTAAAAATAAAAACAAAGCTAATATCATAAAAATACACATGTAGGTTTGAAATTCTCTAGCACTTTTATGTTCACCAACAACAACAAATATTCAACAACAAATATTTTAGCTAAATATATTTATAATTTAGTGCTAATGTATATTTTAGTCAGAATAATTGCGCTCCTCTTCTATTGAACGCTCCGTCTGTTCGGCGCACATGCACGCGGCGGCGCTCGTTCACGGAAGTTTAGCTTGCAGAAAGCTCGCCCACTCATGACAGCAAACTGGAAATATTGACTTTCTAACATTTACAGATGGAGAATATGTCCGTGAAATGTAAGTTATGCACTGAGGAAATGATTGGATGTCACTTCAGCTTATGGCAAAATAATATTAGAGGTGTATTTGTTTCCACCAATCACTGCACAAGTGAAGTTTACGTATGATGACGAAAGCACGTTAGTGCGAGCCCTCCTGGAACCCATAGAGAATGCATTGCAGTGCCTGCGGTTCGAAAAAAATAATCTTTGAATGTGAGTCTATGGGAACACTGGGCAATTTTCGGCCATAGTGAAATCGCCCAAAAAGAGGCGGTACTCCACAGAACGTGACTTGGCGCTGATTGGACTATATCCAGAGGCAGAACAACAGTGAGTGACTGCTAGCGTAACTCTGTGGTTGAATGAGATTGTGATTGAAAAAGTCCCTTTTACACTTTGGTGGTGCGTCGCCCGATCGCCCTAATGAAGAAACCGCCGCTGATCACCGGCATAGATGCCGCCTCTGCCTTAGTTGAGCACGGACACTCCAATGTTTGGGTAAGATGATGACACACACAACTCGATGGGTAGCTGGCTGAGCAAGTTCAGCATCACTGAAGATTAAACATTTAAAAAATAGCACTCATGAATGAATGTGTATTATATTATTAGCTTTCTAATCGCTAGTAAACCTAATCGCTAATTAGCCATCATGCTAGGTAAACTTGCAAACTCGCCTGGTTTATACTATTTTTATGAAATGCTTTTTTGCTATCAGTGAGAGAACTTTGTCTCTCAAACTTTTTTTTTTCTCTCAGATCATTTATCTTCTCGCATGTAATAAAGACACAATTCTAGCTCCATATCGTCGGCCAATAAGATTGCCGTGATTAAATAAGCGTTTCAGACACTGGTTCACGCGGAGGCATTACCAGAGCATCAGATCGACGCAGTGCGAGTTCGCTTTCGAAAGGGAAACCAGTGATTTCAAAGCGTGTTTTTGAGACTGTCTTTGGTTCACTGCAATTTTAAGGAGAAAATACTCAGCAATGGTGTCGACTTATGAATCTACACATGGTTTGTCTTAAAGCATATTAAAAACACCACATAGACACATAAACTACATTAAAAGCTTGATTTTTCACCAAAGGGGGACTTTAAATTGTTTGAAAAACATATTACATGAAAATATGTTAACGGTGTTTTATATCCAAATCTAATATTTAATAGTCAAATATTCACATTTTCATGTGTCAAAGCCTCACTTCATGTTCTCAAGTATTCTCATGAACTCTATGGTAATTACCCACAAACCACTCAGGGGTTTGTTTCCAACTATGATACGAATTCAACTGAACTTGCGACCGTATTAGTTGGCTAATGATGCTTTTGGGAAACGCAACCCAGAGCTGGTGTTGTGCATTATTAAACTGGATGCACACTTTTTGGATATTATATCTTCAGTTTTTCTCTCTCTTTCAGGTATAACCAGGTCTTCATTTGAAAACCACCATAGTGATTTGGTTAAGCTGGTCGGCACCTCTGGTAGCAAAATCATCTGGGTTGGAAGAAACGAGACCCTTTATTCCATCACACCAGCACAAGACCTCAAACTCAAACTGGTATTTTACTTGAAACGATAATGCAAAACCACATGTAACTGCTGTGATGCAAATCATTTGAAACATTGATATACATTCAAATCCTTTTTCTCATTAAGAGTTTATGGCTTGAGTAACATGATTATCAAGTTTGAAGGTTATGTTTGTGCAGTGTCAACTTTTTTGGCTTGTAATATGAGATGTTTGCTGTAATAGACTGTTTGTATCCTTGTTTAGGTAAATGTGAGTCTCTGTAATGATGAAAGCGAAGATTCAGACAATTCAGTAAGTATTAAGAAGAGAGATTAAGGAAAATGTTAATGCAAGATTTTTGATATTCAGACTTCCTAGAGTATCAAACTTTACTGACTCCGGTATTTACCAATCTGCTTATTACATTTTTTGTTTTAAAACCAGTTTTACTGGTTTAAATGTAAACATGACTTAACAAAACAAACAAAAAAGTGTTTTCTCCTCTTCATTCGGCTGCACAAGATGAAAACATTTCTATAATATCTTGAGTTAAAATCGAAGTCTATATAGCCTATTTCTGTGAAACTTTATCAGTAAGTCACACACACACACACACACACACACACACACACACACACACACACACACACACACACACACACACACACACACACACACACACACATGCTGACAATGCAGTGTTTAATCAAACATTAGAATAAACATTATCAATGTTGTTTCAGGAGCTTCTGGTATTTTTTGTTCCATTAAAGTCCACTAACGGCTGTTGAACTGTTGATTTTACAGAAGTGTCCGTACAGGCTCTCTCTGCTCAGTCAGAACGCTGATGGAAATCTGATTTTCTGCGGATCTGCTAATGGAAATACAAAGTGCTGTAACTTGGTATGTCCTGTTTTTACTGTACGCTTTTGGAACTGGTGTGGACATATGAAGCTGAGTCTGATCTGTTTTGTTCCAGACCTCCAGTTATTCCCTGATTGACTGCTTCAAATTAGATAGTTATGAGCCAGATATTAATGAGCCGTCATTACTTGATGGTGAGTATTGCACACAGTTCTGAGTATTGGTGTATGCGTTTGTATTAATGTACCAAGTAGCCTAAGCTTGCATTAGTTTGAGTTGCAGTTTTGGTGCCTCTTATTAGAATTGCAAAAATAATGGCCATTCACATCTTGTTGAATATTTGAGGGATTGAATGGCTGGATTCATCATGCATCAGCATCTGGTGAGCATAATATAATATTCTGAAACACCCACTCTTCAAGAGATTCTTCTCAACCAAATGGCATGTTCATTGTTTGGCACATAGCGGAACACTGTAGGAGGATTATTATTATTAATTTGAGGATACAGGAGGGATTGTGCTTGGTTTGGTTTCTCAAACACTCCTACTTTCCCTTTCCTCCATTATTCAGTGTTGAGGAAAGTATCAAGGCACTAATCTTTAGTAAAAAAGCTTATATTATGAAATAGCGTTCCAATATGATTTCACACAGTGTTTTGCGTGTTTGTTCTAGCAGTTCTTCAGGAAGCTGTCGACGTGTTGAAACGCTGTGTTGTTACTGAAGGTCATGCTGCAACTAAACATGCATTTGCATGCAATACCATTTATTGCTGATACTACATATAACTAGAGGTCGACCGATATGGGTTTTTTCAGGCCGATGCCGATGCCGATCTTTTGAAATCCGGGTCGGCCGATGGCCGATTAATGCTGCCGATTTATTTTGGCCGATATTTGGCCGATTATGTGCTTGTTTTTAACCTCTATTTGAAAGATAAAATATAACACAAATAATTACTTAAGATAGACAAGATTTCTCAACAAAAACATTTATTGAACACTTGACCAATCTGCACTTGTTGTGACCTTGAGATATGTTTGGTAATTGTACCTGAATGAATTAAATTAATTTGCTACATTTCAGATTAATATATTTGTTTTCCTTAAAATTGTAATTAACAGTAACTTAAACACTTTGCAGTTTGAATGATGTCTTGTAGGTAAACAAAATGACGGAGTATGTTTTTATGTTTCCACTGTTCGATCGCATCCGCGCCTCACACACACACACACACACACACACACACACACACACACACACACAAATATAAGTAAACACTTTGCGACTTTAAACACACGCGACTTTTCGATCGCGCCCGCGCCCCTCTCTCCCTCTCCCGAGTCTCCCTCTCTCTCTTCCACACACACACACCATACTCCAGCATTGCAATCTTTACATCGCAGCCTGCTTCAGAGCTAAGGCGGGGCTACAGATTAGGTGTCCCCAAAGAACCCGCGTATCTAACAGTAGTTCCGCATTACATGAATTAATTTGCACGCGAGTTTTATTTATTTTTATACCATGTATTCTCCGTGTAAATGTATACACCGAACCATGACGCCCGTACCGTTTCGGTTCAATACGAATACATGTTCCACCCCTAGTCTACAGTGAAATACAGTCACACATTACACTGTTTGGCCAGCAGTGTTTAATCCAGCTACTAGCTAACAGTATGCTAAAGTTAACTGCTGACTAGCGTCACGTTTCTAACGTCCGTTTTCAGAGCATCCAAGAGAAGCACAGAAATACGCATTGATATTCGGTCTGGTAAATAACGGTCGTTAAGGCACCAGTGCCGTATTAGCACCGGGTCTGTCTGTAGCTACCCAACCCTAGCGACGACGCTAGCAAAGCAAAGCCAGTCCTTCACTAACCTATGGTCACTTTTTTATTACTTATTTCTCTGCATTGAGTGACAACCCTCTCAAATATAAGACACACAAAACAGAACAAATAAAAGTATCAGATTCTCTGTCTGTAATTGCAAAATTCTTGCTTACTTATTGTTGTGACATGATAGCAACCCTTCTGCTGTGCTAATGCAACCTCAACTACGCTATCAATATCCACCGAACGTCATGTCGCCTATTCATATTTTTTCTCGAAGTTGGCAGTAACATATCAAAAGGTTTTAATTAAATATAAAGGAGTTTTCTCCAAGGAACTTAGCTCCTTCCTTAGGCACTGGATGAGGTCTGCTCACTCTGCTGGAGAATGACTCTAGGCGCAGCATGCGTCCACAACAACAACACAAGGCTGCCCACAGATGCGCCCGCCTAATAATCGGCTTGATATACTGGATATTGGCCGATGCCGATTATGTTAAAAAATGCAAAAAATCGGCCGATTAATCGTCCGACCGATTAATCGGTCGACCCCTACATATAACTAACTGTCAATGTTCAACTCATATTCTGGAAAACTAACAGGAAAGTTGATGGATATTATGTAACCCCTACAATAAAAAAAAAAAACATTCATGTCGTTCCAAACAAATGGAGAAGTTTAGGGACCGTTCGGTATTTATGGAAGGGGCCACCGGAGGAAAATAGGGGAGGGTCATGTCTTTTTATTCTTTGTTGAGGGGAGGGTCATCCAATTTTTTTTAGTCTAGGGGGAGGGTCACCCAACTTTTATATTCATGAAAACAGCAGCATTTCAAAGTGGCTTGTTTGGTGCTATTTTTTTTCCATTTAGGTCGATGTTGATCTTGCGTTATCAGCCCCTCTTCGATATCAGATGGGTCTGACCCAACAAAAATCCAGTTTGGCGCTGTTTGACAGTGCGCGCGCACTTCAGTTCGCGCTTAGAAAAAGTGCATCATGTCAGAACAGAATGCCAATGAAATGTTTACCCGGCAAAGCTTTAAAGCACGAGCAAATAATGAACTTTTGTGATTGCGAATAAGTGCACAGTGTCCTGTGAGTGTAACTCTACCACTGCATTAACATGTTGTGAACGTAGGCCTACGTCGAGTTTTACAGTATTGCGACTGATGGCGCATACTACCATATTTTAGTTTCCATTCTTATTTTGTTTCCACGATGTGTAAGATGTAGGGCTACCACATCTTTAAATTACTATTAGATTTATTTAAGTTAACATAAATACGTAGACCTACACCACAAAAACTAGTTGAGGATAAATTCGTTAAACTTGGGCGATTCCAGTGTTATGGACGTGACATTTGCAGTCAATACTTGAAATATAAATTCTCCGAAAATGCATTTAATACCAATATTTTGAAACGTCTGAAAGGAGTCAAGACATTAGAAAAATATCAGTCTACACATGCGTTTTATATTTAATATGAGGGAAATACACATGTGACGTGACACAAAAAATCTTTAACTTTTAGGTGGCAAAATATTTTTTAGTAATTCTATAAATTACACTGTGCAAACCAAAAGATATATACCCACCGGATGAATAAAGATCGGCCTCCACAGAACATAACATATTATTTTTATTTTATTTTTCGTGGTCGCATTTATGAAAAAAAAAAAAAAAAACTATGTTACGGGCGTGACAGTTCTCCATTACGGACATGACTGCTCTGAAAGCGACTTTAAAAATTTCACAGAGACCTCAAACAGAAAGCACAAAGCCTATCTTAATTTTAATCAATGTTTCATCTGGATTATAGCCTAAGAAGTAAATATAGTAGAAAATAGATAATCATGACACGGAGGCGCGGGCGGGAACTGGACTCTTGTCTCATAAATGAACCGAAACTCAGCGTAGGGTAGCCTATGCTACTTGCCTCACAGACCTGAGAAATATATAGAAAGCTTGAAATGTCTACTTTTAAACAGAACAATTCAAAATGAAGGAAAACAGACTGCTTTCTGCTTATGATTTCTCTGGCGCGTTCTGAGAAGATCGCGACGCATCGTCAACTTCATCTTTGCAGTCGACACAGAAAACACGTGTTTATTAATAAACAATTAAAATGTCTCCTTGCTATATTTGACATATTCATAATAATTACTTTTGCCGGTTCTGATCTGAACATCTTTGCCAAGCGCAGTACAGAAGTAGGCTAATCAATAAATTATCGGGGAGGGTCGTGCCTTTTTTCACAATCATTTTGGAGGGTCATAGAAAAATGTATTGCTGGCGAAGGGAGGGTCATGTCTTTTTTGACAACAGATCTCAAAACTCCTCCGGTGGCCCCTTAAATAAAAAATGAACAGTCCCTTAGCAGAATGTTCATGCTTCTCTATTTCATACAATGGCTGTCAAGCTCTGAAAACCACCAAAAACGACATAAATGTGTAACATTTTGCTATAAATATCCCTGGAAGTTCATACAGTATTCAAAATGCCAACGTTTGGTTAAACTACAGTGTCACGAATGCGTCTGAGAAGAAATTGTGATTTCTGCACATTTGTTTGTTTCATCACAACTTCTGAGAGAGGAACTGAAAGAGGAACTAAAGCTTCCGTTTACTGATAGTCTGCAGTTTGTTTCCATGTATAGGATGTTGACCCTTGATTGGTGTTTCGGTAAATTATTTGTTTAACCAATAGGAACGGTTTGGTTTGATCTGTGCTGTCTTGACCTAAAATCTTTACTGATTGTTAAATCTGGTTGCATCAAGTGCATAAGGAGAATCTTCACAGACTTTCTTTCAAATCTCAAACCTGCACACACTACAAGATTTTTAAATTGTGGCGCATCACATAGTATAAGATATTCTTAAAGTCCTTCTGTAATCAATCATTTTATCCCTTAAAACTCATCTTTGATCACCAAAATGACTATTTTTAATATCTTGAATGTAACTCGACACCCTTGCCTCATTTAGAATGCGTGGTTCTATGAATATGCAAATGAGCCCCGCCTCCACTCACTCACTCAGCTCAGAGATCCACTGGTTGACGATCACACGTTGATCTGATTGGTTACAAGGTAGTTTGTGACGTCAGAAACACCAGCGATTTCAAAGCGTGTGTTTGAGACTGTCTTTGGTTCACTGCAGTTTTAAGGAGGAAATACTCAGCTATGCTGTCGACTTATGAATTTACACAGGGTTTGTCTTAAAGCGTATTAAAAACACCACATAGACACATAAACTACATTAAAAGCTGGATTTACACCACAGGGAGAGTTTAAGTGCACATTCCTTCCGTGATGCTAGCGTGTTTGTCAGAGCTTAGCTATTGAGATTGTTAGTGTGACTCTGGTTTCATACTGGTTCAAATCATAAGAGTCCATTGTCAAGACTCTGGTATTCTTCTCTTTATATATATATATATGAGACTTTTGGTTTGAGTTACACACTGAAGTTTAATACTTGGTGTTAAAGAAATAATTCACCCAAAAATTAAAATGATCTCATAATTTACTCACCCTCAAGTCATCCTAGGTGTCCAGACTATCTTCTTTCAGCCGAACACAATCAGAGTTATATTAAATAATAACCAGGGTCTTCCCAGTAATGACACTGAATAGTGCATGAGTTTTTGAAGATCCAAAAAACAAATCCATCCATCATAAAAGTAATCCACACGACTCCAGTGGGTTAATAAAGGCCTTCTGAAGCAAAGCAATGGGTTTTTGTACCTTATAAAGTTTTAAATATGGATATTTTTCTTGTAAAAACCCATTGCTTTGCTTTAGAAGGCCTTTATTAACCCACTGGAGTCGTGTGGATTACTTTTATGATGGATGGATTTGTTTTTTGGATCTTCAAAAACTCATGCACTATTCAGTGTCATTACTGGGAAGACCCAGGTTATTATTTAATATAACTCTGATTGTGTTCGGCTGAAAGAAGATAGTCTAGACACCTAGGATGACTTGACGGTGAGTAAATATTGGATAATTTTCACATCACTATGTGCCCAAGGAGTCTGGGTGGACACCATATTAAATTTTATGTGGATGAAAATGAAGTTTAGACTTAGAGTAACATGCGCTGTATAACGGTCCAAGATCACTTTCACACAACTCTCAACTTTCAAACTGGTTTTAAGGAGTTTGTCAACTGAACGTTTGTTTTCAATATGATTGACTAGCGACAGTAATGCATTATTTGCTTTTATCACGTCCTACACGTGACGTCCATGTGTCTTTATTTTACCTTTCAGGTGATGTGCTGTACTTCACCAAGTCTGAGATGGGATTGTACAAAGTAAACAGGAACAAAAATCACAACATTTGGTCTCAGCCGACTCAAATGGGTGAGAAATCAGATTAAACCCAATACTACTGATATCTAAACTACTAAGCCTTTCACTTTCTCACTGAAATGAGTTTCATTCTGAAACGTGTCGTTTTTCATTTCGTTTCATTTAGAGCTGAAGTACTTGAAGCTGATCTCCGGGAAAGGCCAATACGAGGACAAAGTTTATTCCTTCTTCGCTGAGAAACACAAAAGTAAAGATGGCGAATCTGACCAGTGGATTCCTCGAGTCTCTCAGAGCTGCAAGGTGAGCAGAAACACACAGCAAAACATCTTGAGATCTTGTTTTATTCGTGTGTGATCGTGTTGTACAGCAGACGTGCTTAAAGCCATGTGTGACCCTGGAACACAAAACCAGTCATAAGGGTACATGTTTTGAATTTGAAATGTATGCATCATTTGAAAGCTGAATAATAAAAAATCTGGATGAAAATCTGGAATCTGAGGGTGAAAAATATCGAAATATTGAGAAAATCGCCTTTAAAGTTCGCTTTTGTTCGCGATTTGGCTGCATCCACTCACAAAAATATATTTTTTATACATTTACGATAGGAAATTTACAAAATATTTTCATGGAAAATGATCTTTACTTAATATCCTAATGATTTTTGGCATAAAAGAAAAATCGATAATTTTGACCAATACAATTGTGGCTATTGCCACAGATATACCCGTGCGACATGTGACTGGTTTAGTGGTCCAGGGTCACATAGAGGCTGTAAACTATTAGTGATAATGCAATTAGAGATTCCCCCTGACCTGTACAGGTATAAACTCCATAAAGGGTTTTTCTACAATATGAGGAATCTCAATAGGGGTTTAACAATATATCGCAATACAAAAATGCAACAATATGTATAGTGTGTAGTTCACCCAAAATAAAAATTACTGTGTGAGAAAAAATTCAAGTTTTCAGAGTTTTAGTGTCAGTACTACATTAAATTACTATATATAATGTTAAATATAATGTTTAATAATGCAATGGGGGAATATTTGTGGATCCTGATAATGCCAAATGTCTTGTTACCAGTAAAACTGGCCCACATTATTTTAAATATATCTAGTCAGTGAAAGAGTGAAAACATATATGTCTAAATTAATTCAGTATTTTCAGCTTCAGAATCATGAATATTGTTATTCTGGAGTCTCTATTGTCCTCTGCATTGGGTTTCAGCACCAAGTCCAAGAATATTCATTCACAGTCATAATTATAGCATTTTAATCAACAGTAAATGTTTTGTTAACCTTTTATCATGAGTCAGTAATTACAAATAACAACTCTGCATTCTTACTAACTTTATCTAATTGAAACTCCACCCAAAACGGTCATCATTTACTCTCCCTCAAGTCGTTCCAAGCGTGTATGACTTCTGTGGAACACAAAAGATATTGAAAAATATAATTTGTCCATTAAAGGAGCGTCGATATGATCCAGAATCACAATGGACCCTAATCATCGTGCTTTACGTGACGCTCTCAAAAACATCTCCTTTTGTGTTCTGCAGGAGAAAGATAGTCATACACGTTTAGAAAGATATGAGGGTGAGTAAATAATGACACAATTATTTTTGATGGGACTATCCCTTTAACAGAAAATCCAAAGATACCGCCCAATGACATCTGTCTGTCCCAGTTACAGAACACTAATGCAATTTAAATTGACTCCAGATGTTAACTACCAGTCAACAGTTCTGGATTGCTAAGTTTTTTAATGTTTTGTCTCTTCTGCTCACCAAGGCTTTGTTTATTTGATTAAAAACAACAACAACAACTGCACTATTGTTAAATATTATGACAATTTAAAATTACTGTTTTCTACTTTAATATATTTTAAAATATAATTTATTCCTGTGATCAAAGCTGAATTTTCAGCATCATTACTCCAGTCTTCAGTGTCACATGATCCTTCAGAAATCACTCTAATATGATGATTTGATGCTTTAAAAAATATTCATTATTGTTAACAGTTGTACAATTTTCAATTTTACAAGATTCTTTGATGAATTGAAAGTTTGGAAATAGAATCTTTTGTAACATTATAAATGTCTTTACTGTAACTTTTGATCAATTTAATTCATCCTTGATGAATAAAAGTATTGATTTATTTATTTTTTTCCCCCCAAAAATGTAATAAAAATTCTTACTGACCCCAAACTTTTGAACGGCAGCGTTTAATGTTACAAAAGCTTTATATTTCAGATAAGTGCTGTTCTTTTGAACTTTCTATTCATCAAAGAATCCTGAAATAAAAATGTAAATGACTGTTTTCAACATTGATAATGAGAAATGTTTGTTGAGCATCAAATCATCATATTAATATTAGAATGATTTGTGAAGGATCATGTGACACTGAAGACTGGAGTAATGATGCTGAAAATTCAGCTTTGATCACAGGAATAAATTACACTTTACTATATATTCACATAGAGAACAGATGATTTACATTCTAATAATATTTCACAATATTACAGTTTTTTTGTTTTGTTGTATTTTTAATCAAATAAATGCAGCCTTGGTGAGCCGAAAACACTTCCTTTAAAAACATTGATTGTTTTTAAAGGAAAACTGTTGACTGGTAGTGTACATAAGATATATAAAAAAAATAATTATAGAAAGGCTGTCAGTATTTTTGTGGAACGGTGTAAGTATCACTTCTGTTTCTCAGTCAAATTCACTTTTATAAATAATTCATGGGTTTCATCCGGTCCCTTTCCACAGGTGTATAAAATCAAGCACCTAGATTATGAATGCAGACTGCATTGTGCTTGATTAATACACCTGTGGAAAGGGACCGGATGAAATCCATGAATACCAGATTTGCCAGATATCAGTCAGGAAACAGCATTAAACGCAGCCTGATGTTGTTGTGTCTTGCACAGAATGAGTGTGTGAAGTGTACGAATTGATAAATTAGGAAATGCCGGACAGTCTGGTTGAAGAGCGACCAGACCCTGAGAGAGGACAGAGGACCTCTCTGGAAATTACCATTTAAACTCACCATTTGTGAGGCAAAGTTCTCACCTCCGAAACATCCTAATCTACATCTCTCCCCCTCTTCCCCACTCCCCCTCTCTCATGCTGAGACCACATGTAAAACACCCAAGAAAATGTATAGTTTAATGTGAATGATTATCACAGAGTATTTTTCATGTTTGGTATCATTTGAAATGTCTCAGTGCGACTGGTACAAATGTCTCATTTCCAAATAAGTAAAACTCAAGGTAATAAGGTTTTTAAGAGTTTAAAGATAACTGGCATACAATGGAAGGTGATCTCTTGACAAATGGTCACACACCCCCAAAAGGTGTAACCTCTGAATGCAAATTTCTTTTGTTAGTACATGTTTCCAAGTGAAAAAGGTCCTGACTATATAATGAAATGCAGCAGAGGGTTCGGGGCCTTTCTATACCTCAGATTGGCCCGTGAGGCTGAGAGTGAGACCTCTTTCACTGAGAGTGAGACCTCTCAGCCTCATGTATTTCTTAATGTTGGGTTGCATCTTCTCTCTATTCCAGAGCATTTGATGTTTTGTATCAATTATCTTTGAATTGATTATGAAATTGGCATGATACATTTACCTGACATAATAAATTGTTACATTTGATTATTCTAACTGACTTTGACATTATTTTCATTAAAGAGTTAAAAGGAATAGTCAAACATTCGCTCACAATTAATGATGCACAGATATCATTAAAACCTTTTCATTTATGGAGTCAGATGAAATAACGAGAGAATACATATTCAAATGTATTGCATTTAATCAAAATATACTTTGCCTCGAGAAAAGACCTTCCGCGCTGGTTGGATGCCGGCTTTGGGCCGATCGAGCGTCTGGATTTCCTCTGTTTCCTTTCACCTATTTTAATAGATGATGAACTGACACCCGCATGTTTAATAAAGATGTTTCTCAGTAACTCGCACCCACATTCGTGCTAAAGGGAATTTTATACAGCCTAATTATAAACGCTGGTGCTGATGACACATGTCAAGTGTTATATCTCTGAATAGATGCATGCAAAAAAGCAGAAAATCAAGCGTAGCATTAGTTCTGGCAGGTCACGTTAGTCAAGCTCGCATCAGCTGACCCTCAGCTGATCCACATCTACCTATAGGAATATGACACCTATCACCGTATACATATATAAGCTCCTTCAGTATTATCAGCAGCTATCGCGTTTCTCAGGAGCTAATTACCCTCCTCCATCCCCAGCTCCTCCTCTCGCCCAGTCAGGATTTGACATTCTGATTCCTCTTGAATCAGAATAATTATCGAATAATGTTGTACTTTAAAATCTTGAATTAAATATATTTGCAAATTTTCATGTTGGTTCTGTTCTGTTTACCCCAAGGGGGATTATTGCTGCTCTCCCTGCTCTTATCCATGCTAGGCTGCATGGATGCGCAGGGAGTTCTCGCCCAGAACGGAACCATACCGCCAATCCAAACTGTATGCTAATTGTCAATCATATTTGACGGTAGTGGTCCTGACAGAAATGCAATTATGAAAGCATTGATTGAACATTAAAGGGGTCATAGATGCGATTTCTTGTTTTCCTTTTTCTTTAGTGTGTTATGTAGCTGTTAGTGCAAGGATAAGATCTGCAGCGTTATAAAGCTCAAAGTGTCAAACCGAAAGAGATGTGCTTTATAAAAGTTAAGGCTCAGCAACGCCTTCCTAAAACACTCCGTTCAAACACCCGCAAATCTACGTCAGTGTGTGGGGCAGAGTTTCAGATGTATACGCGAAGAAAGAAGGCGCAACTTTTACACTGTAACCTAACTACACGCAACGCGGCGACAAATGCATCTTTTCCATGTAAATCAGAGTGTTTGTCCTATCCAGCCGTGACGGCGACGGCGACACGCAACGTTTCTATTGTAGAAACGGTTTCTATTTTTCTGTGATGTCGCACTGGAACAACAAACACAAAGTGTGGCGATGATAATCTCAGGTGCTGTTTATGTGCTTTATTTAATGTTAAAAGCGTGTAATGTGACTCTGAATATCATTTAGTGCTCCAGCTTTGTAGCTGTAAAAGCAACAATGGATAATTCACCTCAGATCTTCAAATTAAACAAATGGAAACAAGAACGTTCAAACAAGTGTATTATTTGACAAAGATGGTTTTAGTAACTCAGTAGCCTATGTATTTTTAATAATGTTTAAATGGTGTAATATTTGTGAATTTGATTATGTAGCGACTTATCCATGTTCTTGCGAGTGCCGTCAAGATTACTCTCTGGTGCCACGAGACTCCGCCCACACACTGTTCAGATTGGCTGACTCCTCCCACACGCTGTTCTGATTGGCTGACTCCGCCCATATGCTGTTCTGATTGGCTGACTCCGCCCACACGCTGTTCTGATTGGCTGACCCCGCCCGCAAGCTGTTCTGATTGGCTGTGGGTTTTGATTGATTTTGCCGCATCTCGCAGTCGTGTCGCGTCTAATGTGGACAGACAAATTATTTGTCGCTGGAATCTTATCGCATCTGGTTAGGACACGGTGTAATTCTCGCTGTGTTATTGTTGCCGCCGGCGCCGCCATGTCGTGGAGACGCTGTGGTTTTCGCTTCGAAAGCCAAACTACTTTGTTTGCCCTTCCAAAAGAGGACACAATTACAAAACAATGGTTATTCAAATGCGAGTTTTGAGCAGTATAGAGTAGCGCTTGCTTGTCATTCCTACGATCACAAATGCAGACATAGTTTCATGTTTACATAGTGTTCTCACACCTGTAGTGCGACGTGACGCGTTAAAAGACAGTACAAGTCATTATAATCAAGTAATTATGTCCCCCAAAAAATAAAACCTTACCCATCTGATACGATCTGGTCGCGCTGGCGAAGTTGATCGATCAGCTTAGGTCATCTGCATTTTCCCGTTCAGATTCGGGTTCGAATTGACATCACCTGTCATTATTGCTTCGGGAGCTGATATTCCAAATATGGAAATGGGAGTGACATTTCCAGTCCTTGTTTCAATTTCCTTGATTGCATTAGATCATTTGAGAAATATTGTGCAAGTCAGGCCTTTTTGCAATCACAGAGTGATGCAAAAAAACATTTTAATTGTGGTCATTTACTCACCCTCATCATCAGTCCAAACCCATGACTTTTTCTTCTGTGCAACACACCCGATATTTAGCTGAATGTTCATATTGCTTTTTATAAACAGTGTAAGCACAAAACACCATAAACATTTCATTAAAGTAGTCCATATGCATAGCCTACGTCAAGCTGTTAGGTCTGGCAACTCACCATTGGCATGGCTCAATCCGAGGGGCGGGATAAACGGTTGTCTTTCAAATTCCCTCTGCACGCAATAGGACAGCGCTTCAACCAACCAGAGCGTTCTCCCACCAGCGGAGCTAGTAGATTCAACTTTTGCCGTATCTGGTCAGAAGACCACGAACACATCTTTTTTAAGAATGACTTTAGTGCCGTTCTTTTATCAAAGAAAACCTTTTGCTGCCGCTAGGGTGCGTCTAGATTTCTAGGTTACCATATGCACTGATTATTCACATATACTGACCTGAAGTCGATGTGTTTCAGAATGACCGTGGCGGTCGGAAGGGTCTCCTTCAGAACACCTGGACCTCGATGATCTACGCCCGTCTGCTCTGTGGGAGAGGTCATGACTTCAGTCAGCTGATAGATGTGGCCACACTACAAACAGACGACGACATCAAGATTTATGCGCTTTTCAGAAACTATTGGTAAGGCAAACACTTCATCTCATACTTCGCGGTGTAGAGGTTATGCGTGTGATGTCACCGTCGGCTGGTTATACTCACTGAGTGGCAGAAACACTGAGCGGTTTTCAGCCGCGAAAAACACATCTAAAACGGGAAAGAGCTTTGAGATTGAAACTGTACAATTACATTTGACTAGATATCTGAGGTTTATTTTCACAGACTGACGAGAAAACAGAACAGAGAAACAAATGTTTCTGCAATTCACAGAAACAACTGGATCCAGACAGAGAAATGTGGATTTACAGGTTTCATTTTGTGTCGATATGCTGAATTTAGGGGTAAAAATCAAACACTATATATTGTATTGACAACTCATCAATTAAATATTTACCATTGTATATTCTGCATTATTGGATGTTTTTAAATAAACACTGACAAAAAACTACAGAAGTTTTAAGGCTGGATGATATGATGATCTATATAACATTAATATGAGTGATCACATGGGTTTACACCTATATTGTGTTTATATAAAGAGTTCACAGGCTAATGTGCTTTATGTATTTCCCCGGTGTGGAAATCAGGCTCATATAAATGTCAGGAAACATGATTCCTGCTGCATGTCAATATCCATGATCACTGGATCTTTGAGTTGTAAGAAATACTATATCGAGTCCAAGCTTTAGTTTAAACTGATAATCGTTTGTTTTACTCGAATTTTCGCAGTTTCTCCTCTTAAATCCAGTCACTCAGCAGCTCTTCTGCCACTCAGTCCGAATGAGGGAGTGTGTTCCCGCGGGAAAGTGACGTCAATGCAAACCCTCTATATTTTATTGTAGGTGATCAGTGTGTGTAACTTTCTCTAACTACAGTCTGTCGCCTTAATGATCAATTACTCGATTTTAACTGATTCTCAGTTTGATGAACCGAATTTCTCCTTTTTAGTTGATACTTGCACAAAACTTCTAATAATCTTTGTGCTTTGATATTTTTGAAATGAAACAAAGTCTCAGCTTTCAGATTCTGTCAGTTTTATCATTAAATTCAAACAATAAATGTGGTTTTGTGGCTCTTTAATGTGGCGTGACCGATCATCTCTTCCTCTTTAGGAATGTTGAAACAACTTACTGAAGTCAATCATGTAATCAGTGTTTCAACAGCCCATTCAGTGACTATCAACTTGATAGTCAGCTGGAAAAATGACACTAGAGAGGAGCATTTTGATTAATACATGCTCAAAATTACATATATTTTAACTTATTCTTCAATATTTGAATAAATATTTGAATATATTCATATTTAATGTTTGAATAAATCCGTTATGACAGCGACCATTTAAATGTCTATTTTCAACAAATTTGTGTAGAAACATGTTTATGTCATCACAAACTTTATTATTATAAAAATGCCCTGTGTAAATGTTTTATACAAATCAGTTGTTCATTTTAACCTTTAATATTATATTAATGTAAAGTTTACAACATTAATTGAGATTTTTACTGTACTGTCCCTAAAATATATATCCAAATGAATCGACATTGATTAGAATCGAGTCTTTCACATCAGTTTAAAATGCTAACATGACTGACGGTGACATTTACATTTACATGACATTTACATGTCTGTCATTTGACACAGTTCCACAAACACTGAAAAAAAAAAAAGAGAAGTTGTGTGTGAAGTGTGAAGCTCTGCGTCTCTATTTACAGGAACATGAGTGCTGTGTGTGTTTATAACATGTCCAAAATCAGCACTATCTTCGCTTCCTCTGAATTCAACTCCACCAACGTTCCTGCGGATCACCGGCCGGGAACGGTGAGGATTATGCCGTCACTGAAGCGATACTGCTTATATAATCGCAAAAAGAGAACTATATTATCGCCTAACTGTAATCTGCTAAATGCAACTATAAGGCATAAAGATATTAGGGTATAATAAACATTAACATCTTGAATTTCTGAACAATGTTTATTGTGAAAAGCGCTAGGCCAATACAAATTAAATTTGACTTGTACTGTCAATATTGTATGGAAGCTTGTTTCCGCCACAGAAAATAAAAATAAAAAAGGTAATTGCGACTTTATATCTCAGAATTGCGAGATATAAAGTTGCAATTGTGTTGTAAAGTCGAAATTGTGTTGTAAAGTCAGAATTGCGAGATATAAAGTCACGATTATCTTTTGAAATGTTTTATTCTGTGGCGGAAACAAGCTTCCATAATATTGTCACTAGCTCAACAATATCTGCCTTTCTTCTTCAGCAACAGAGTATTTGTCATTTTCTTTCCCCGTAGGAACTTTACTACAGTAAATGATTCATTCTAGAGTTCTGAAACATAAACCAAACCAAACCACAAGACTGTACGATCTTTTATGAGGGAATGAATGAACAACACATCTCATAAACTGAATGATGTAATCCAGTCAGTCTGGGTTTTATAGCATACATCATCACTTAAATTCTTGATAGAGATTCTGAATGACAGTCTTGAACCGAATGTTGAGCTCTGATTAACTATCAGTCACGGTTATCTTTCCCATTCCTTTTAACTAACTACTCGTTGTTCTTTTAGTGTGTCGATGACAGTGTTAGTCTGAGCTCTAAGGTGCTGAACTTCATGCCGGTGCGTCCCGAGATGAAGGATTGGGTGATGCCAGAGAACGGACCCCTGCTGTTCAGACACCGCCATTACACACACATCCAGGTGGACCGAGAACAACATGACACCGTCCTGCTTCTGTCTCTAGGTACGTGAATCTGTCATTAAAGATGGGAACCTTTACGATTCAGTTGCATAAACTTGGCCACTATGTTAAGACCGTGGGCCCTATCTCACACCCAGCGCTATTGACTTTGTACACCGACGCATGTTTCATTCCTATTCTGCACCCGACGCACAGCGGACTTTTCCCTCCACAGACGCACGTCGGTAAATTAGGGAATGAACTTGTTCTCCCGGGGCGGTTCAGCGAAAAGAGGAGGCGTGTTCCGGCGCAAACGTTCCCTGGTGCTATTTTGCAGTTTCAGAAAACAATTCCGCCACAGACCAGGAGAAACCTAGTCTAAAGTCAGCGGTGCGTTCAGATGATATTTTAAGGGCGCATGCTTGGCCATAATGTAGCGTGTGCACAACACACATACACTTTGCTTCTCTCATCTACACACAGACGTAGCAGTTCACATTTTTTCAAACCATATATAATTAAAAGGAAAAATATTCCACATGAGGGAAATCATTGTGGTTTCCATGACGATGTGAAAAAATAGGCATAAATCTAGCTTACACATTTACCCAAATTATCATACTCCTGTTTAACCGAAGCTAATTTGGGTGTTTTTTTATCCATCCCCAATGTCACTTCTCTGTGTTTTACGGCCCTGACGAGAACGTCGGTCTCCTCGGCTGTGAACCGCTCCTGGCGTGCGTCTGGCAAATCCGTTATAATAGCAAGCCGCCATGGAACAAGCACGCCTGCTCTTAAAGGGAATGTGAGATGTCGCTCTGATTGGTTTATTTCACGTTACACCCAAACCACACCTATGAGTAATGAAGCGACTTCAGACCAACATATTTTAGATTTGTGAGATCCGCCCACAAAGTTACTTGCGTTTCGCGTTTGATACTTGCGTTTCAGATCGTTAAAATAGGGCCCCGTGTCTTAAGAACTAGTTTGACCAACTAGCAGTTAGACAAGAGATAATCAGTCGTACTTTTCCAATTCAAATTAGACTGATCTCCTTTTTATGTAACTGGCTTTAAAAAGGAAGCACCAGTTAAAAAAAAGAAAAAAAAGAAAGAAAGATGAATAACTTTTAAGACTAGTCTAAGCAGTTTATGCAACCGGCCAAAGGTCCTCAAGTATAAAGGCGTGCATATAGTGATCCTGAATGTGAATGTGCAACAGTTTCTGAAATGTTCCCATGGGCGATTTATAAAACTTCAGTATGCATTCCTCTTTATTAATCACAGCTTATCTTAAAATTCCAGCGCAATGTGAACAAGCGCATCATTTCCACATACAGAACTCCCACAAACATATCTTTATGGTTCAGAAGAAGCGCGCCTTCTCAGAATCAATGTCGGATTATTTTAATTACTGGTATAAGAGTGAAAAAGTCTGTAAATTCATAAGTCGACAGCATTGCTGAGTATTTTCTCCTTAAAACTGCAGTGAAGTGAGTGGAGGCGGGGCTCATTTGCATATTCATAAACAACGCATACTAAATGAGGCAAGGGTGTCAAGTTACATTCAAGATATTTTAAGGCAGGGGTGCCCAACCCTGCTCCTGCCGATCGACTGTCCTGCACAGTTCATCTCCAACCCTAATCCAGCACACCTGAAGCAACCAATTAACGTCTTCAGGATTAGGGTTGGAGATGAACTGTGCAGGACAGTCGATCGGCAGGAGCAGGGTTGGGCACCCCTGTTTTAAGGCATGAAGAAATTTTGGTACTATACGGTTATCCGGACCACACCTGACCACAACCGCTCTTGGTTGGTCGTAACCCCAGTGACGGGTAGGTTTAGGGGCGGGGTTGGGGTTGGGGTTGGGGTAGGTCATCACATGTGGTCCGGATAATCGTATAGTACAGAACATTTTTTCAAGGAAAAAACATTTCAATATGTAATTTTAGTGATCAAAGATGAGTTTTAAGAGTTTAAAATGATTGACTACGGGGGGATTTTAAGATGATTTGGCTCATGAGTCATTAGTCTATCAAACTGTTTTTTTTTTTATGACTTGCTTCCCGGTGAACATCCTGTTCATGTGTCACCTGGGCAGATAAATAGGTTGTAAATGCAGTTTCATGTTGATTTAAACTCATATCAGTTTCATATTTACATGACCAGCTGCTACAGGAAAAGGCTTGGACATGTAATTGCTAGAAAAATGTAATGAATCATTGATAATGTCATGTTAGTCAGAAGACTGAGGCTGGATGAACAATAAGTGTGTAAAGAGTGTAGTATGATTTATCAAATTGTACTCAAATAGGTTCTAACCCTAGTAAGCTGTCTAACTAGGTGTCATTATAGAGGGAATGCACTGACATCACTTTCCCACCGGATGTATCTGTATCTTTCGTCAGTCTGTAAAAATATACCTCAGATTTCTTGTAAAATCTATTTGTACAGTCAATCCCAAAGCCCGTTTTAGATGTGTTTTGTGTGTGTAACCGCAGTCACTCCGGCCTTGTGGCTTGAAAATGATGCAACCGACTATTTCATGCAAAAGCAACACGTAACATCAAACCCGATTTGGAGTCGGGTATCTTGAATGCTTATAGAGATGTGTGTATGATGTGCATGTGACAGACGGGTTAGTTATATGTCCTGTTGTTATATTGAAGTGTTCTTCTTCTCTCACAGAAAGTGGAGGGGTCCATAAAGTCCTGGAAAAGCCTGTTTTTGTGATTGCGGAGTATCTGCCGTTTCCACACGGGACACACATCACCGGCATGCTTCTGGACACTTCTGAGGTACGACACACAAAACATCCACTTCCACATGACATAAGCACCTTAATGCATGCTAAAGTAAAAGAAGAGGAGAATGATGACAGTCTCAAACATCATGGGATTAATAATCTGATCAAATGTATATTTTTAATGCAATGCAAGTCGCTTTGAACAATGTTATTCAGTGGATTGTTGTAGGTGATTATACCGTATATATGATGTACGAACATCCTATACTTTGAGCTCACTGTTAATATAATATAGCTGTTGTATTTTGCTTTTAATTACTCTGAAGATGTAGATACTAGGGATGCACGATATATCGGCCACCATATCGGTATCAGCCGATATATGTTCATTTTTAATGTTATGGACCTGATAAGAAAATTTGACTGATATATTAAAGTTGATAAATAATGGATTATTTCCTTCAGCTGAGACTCTTCAGATACACACTGTTCAACATGATGGTTTTAAATGGCTTGAAATAAGATTGGAATCACTTCAAAAAAGGAAAACACAGTTCAGTGCAACATGTGCTGTCATATAAGCTGTATAAAATTATCATGAGAACATTATAATTGTGTGTTTGGGACGTGGCTTTTAATTTGTGAGACTTTTGTTTTTGTAATCAGGCTCTCAAATTATATAAAAATTTGGATTTAGATTTATCAGCCATTATCTCGGTTATCGGCTTTCTAATATAACGAGTTATCGGCCAAAATGTTTGTTTTGCTGCGTCCCTAGTAGATCCCTGAAGAGCGGTCCGTTGTTAGTCTCTTAATTTGGTTCTTTAGAATCTATGATCGATCTTCATTCTATTTAATCTCATAAATGTATCATTAGCGTTACTGATGTATCCGGTGTTTAATTTCTCAGAAGCGTCTGTTCGTGAGTTCCAGTGATGAGGTTGTTCAGATTGACCTGCAGACATGTGGTGTGTACGGAGATGAGTGTATCGAGTGCATGTTATCTCGAGACCCCTACTGTGGTTGGAACGGTTTGCACTGCACCTTCACTGCAAAGTAAGCCCCCCACCCCCACACACACACACACACACACACACACACACCCCACACACACCCACACACATACACACACTTCTGCTTCCTTTCTGATAACATGTATATTTAGCATGAGCCACAAACCTAAATTCGTGTTTATAAAACTCAGTAGTCCAATGATACATTGAAAGAAATGTAATGAGTGTTCTGGGTGGTTGTGCAGTGCTTTGGCTACTGGTTTGAGTCTCTGATCTGCAGAATAAATTACACAGTCAAGTTTCATACTTAGTGTTTGAGGTTTGTTCAAATCATTATGAGCACTAGTACAAATGCTGCCTGACTTGCAGTGTGCAGATCAAGGGATGCTGAATCATTCTGAAACCACACTATAACCACTGACAATCTTAACCTGTTTGCGTCGCTTCACCTCTGACAACTCAATCACATAATACATATCTGAATATATTTACTCATTTCTGTATTCTGTACTCTACCACTGAAACACAACTCCCCCCACCTCCACACACACACACAACTGAAACACTGCATCATTCAAATCTATGCATATACAATTTTTATGGAAGTATCAGTGATGTGTCTTGTTTTCCACAGGGGCCGAGCCAAAGACCCCCACGACTGCAGTAAGTCTGGCTCTGGGTTTTCCCTGTGTGATTTTCCCTGTAATGGCATTTGTGGTACTGATGATGAGTTGCCTTTCACTTTTAAACGAATGTCAAATGAACTCAGCCCACCTTCAGGTAGTCTAGGGTTCATGATCGTGGTCTACATCACAGCTAAACCAATGTAATCATTAGGGCTGGGGATCCATTCAGATGTTCCGATTCACAAGATCTCAATCCGAGTCCATTTTCACACCCGCCACAAAAAAATATATGAATGAATAAAATAATGTATCCTTATATTGTAATAAGATTATGACACCCAGAATTTTAGATACCAGCGAAATTTTATGATTCTCGATTTCAATTTCAGTGCCACAGCTAAAACTTACTAAAATCAATTTCAAAGATTAGTAAAAAACAAACAGGAATTAGTAAAAAAAAAGAACAAATAATTAAACTACAAGGAATAGCACAAATAAATAAATACATACATACAGAAAGAGGCGACTGAAATAATCAGTGCTTTAAAGGTTTTTCCAGGATCTAACTGTAGTTTTCAGGTACAGAATCTGAATAAAGTAATCACATGTGAAATAACACTGCATATAATCTTCACTGTATAAATTAAAGGTTAATCCTTGTTGAAGTTACAAAAACTTCTGTCTTTAGTAGTTTGATGAACAGAAGAGCAGGAATATTAGGCTGCTGTCTCTTTAAGGCGAGACACTACTATAAACATTTTAACTAGCCGATATCACCATGAAACTTTCCCAGTTGATTACCTACATTAAGATGAGTAAAAAAGGTATTACAAGCTTTCTGTAATTTAATGTTTAAATATGCAAATTAGGCAATATCTAATTAAATATGCGCTACTTTGCATATATTTTAAAAACGAAATCTGAGTATTGGATAAAGCCAGGTTAAAAAAATGTTTTTCATTGTGTTCACATATTATGATTAACAATAGAGACGTGTGTGTGAACAATAGTGTGAAAATCAATATGGAATCGACCACATTTTATAAAAACGATTAATCAAAAACTAGATTTGGGAAACCCTGCATTCGAGTCTGACATGCTAATGCTAACACCACAATAATGAGTCAAATAACACATTTAGTTAAACTATTTCTGCTTATGGTATTACATGAACTATATTTATAATCAAAAAGCTTCATTCATCATCTCAGAACGATGTATATGATCTCTGAACCTGTGGTGTATTCTGGGATTGCGATCTAGATTGGCAGCTCAGAGGTTTTTGTAAAAGAATGAAATGTTCTCAGAAATATCCATTTATGTCAATTCAACAGAAAGCTAAATCACATGACGTCTGTTCCACAGAGATGCCTGCAGCCGAGCCTTCAAGGACTGAATTACGTGACAAGACGCCAGTGGTTCGTGTCCCGGAGTCCTCTAGACACTTCCTGCTCTGCCCGATGACATCACATCACGCCACGTACCACTGGCAGCACGGGAGCGCGCACGAGGAGTGTGTTGGTTCGGATCAGGGCTGTTTGTATCTCATCGACAGCATGAGCGAGGCTCACGAAGGCTTGTACACGTGTGTGTCTTCAGAGGACGTCTATAACAGGACCGTCGCTCAATACCAGCTTAGCATGAGCCGCTCAAACGCTCACCGCCTCACTCCTGTGGGGTTACTTCTGCTCATTGTGATGTCACTTCCTGTTTTACACCTTTGAAAGTATTATCTGAGCCTGAAGTTCCTGTCAGATCGGCTCAACTTTATTTCTAAAGCGCTTTATACAATAGAGTTTCAAAGCTGATGAACAGGAACACAGTGATCAGTGACGCAAGAACTCAGATCTTGAAACACACATTGTTCAGCTGGAAAATTATTAATAATATTAATTTTTATTGATTATTATTGCCAGAGCTTTTTCTATTCTTACATTTTGATGAAAGATTGTAAAGATTTTTGTATTTACAGTAATTTGCACTGATGAATCACTCATGTGACCTGGACTTTTCTACAGGGTAAATACTCCAACATATACCAGATATATACAGTATATGAAATGTGCAATATCATAAGAGTCAAGTTGATCATCAGTCATAAGAGTATGGGAACACACGAGGTTGATGTGGGAGAGGATCAGTTCAGATCTGATGATTCCACATCATTTTTTACAGGATGTGGAGAGATTATTATTGTTATGTTTATGATCAGCTGTGTTTCAGTCATGTGATCCACCAGTCAAACATTCGGACACAAACTCAATTTGTGTTCCTCTTGATCTTAAAAACCCTTTTTATCTAAACAAGTTACTAAAATTAAATTAATAAAAATAACTGAGCTTTTCAGATCTAGACAAAGAAGCACAAATATTAGAGTTTTCATGAGTATCATGTTTTGATCACATCATTCCCAGAATTCCAGTTGTGTTATTTCAGTTTATCAACAATCATGTGTCTGAACGTTTGACTCCATGTGTAGCAATGTTATTTATTGTCTTAAGACTAACAATTTATCATTTAAGATTATTAAATATAGATAAATCTATAAAGAGGATTTGATTGGATCAGTCAGGAGGATCATTCAGCTTAAAGTTTTTATTATTTCCTCATGTCTGAATGTCATTACATTATGAAATATCAATTCAACTCTCGGTTTTTGTAAAGACATTGTTGAAGATTGACACACAACTAGTGTCACGCGTCTTGTTCATCACTCGATTATTGTAAAGTGACATTAAGATTTGAAATACTTGTTGAATTTACAATAATTATATTCAGTGTTTCACAAAAACCATGTGTTCAGAATCAGATGTTCAGTGTGTAACGCGACGCCTCCATAAGCTCAATCATACAGTGCTGTCTTGATGCGACTGAAAGTCATATTTATTGTGAGTGAAAGATATGAATATATGAATGTATTAATAACCACTGTGATGTGACTAACTTGGTTTATATATATATTGTATAGAATCATGTACATATAATTTGCCACAAATGTTTATTTTCTCTCTCTTGTATGCTTCGAGATATATATTTATATTTGTATTGCACTGTGAACTTCCTCATTTGAAATGTTCCAGATAACTGGAGAAACCACTAAACCAGAGTCACCGCACATGAGCATTGAGGAGGAGCTGAAGGTCAAACACACCCAGCATCAAAGGTCATGTCTCCACATGTGGTGATGATGATGATGATCAGTGCTTCTGTGAAAGCTCTCTGAATAAAGACTTGTGAAAGCTCAAATGTTCCTCTTGGTTATGGTGTCACTGACACATCAACACACAGGAAGTGACTAAACATCTGAGTCTGTCTTCACTGATGCTGGTCTAAACACACTGAACTCTTACAGTGATGCAACATCTGCTGGGTTTCCTGAGAACACTCTCAATGTGGTTCCTTTTGAAAAAAATTTGTTTTAAAGCTGCGGTTCATTTTGACCGCAGACACACAACACATTTCCTGAAGTAATGCTCAGCCAAACGCTGTAGTTCCTATGATTGTGAGCTGAATTCTGTTCTACAGAGACTAGAGATGCACAATATATTCAGTTCAGTTCTAAATGTGCTTTATTGGCATGACAGTTGTTTCACTGTATTACCAAAGCATTTCTAATGTTTACCGTGAATCATCATAGATGTACATACAGAACAATAGAGTAGAACAATCAACATTTTAGAATTCTATGAACAATTAGAATTCAGTGTGACTGTGTGTGTGTGTGTGTGTGTGTGTGTGTGTGTGTGTGTGTGTGTGTGTGTGTGTGTGTGTGTGCGTGTGTGTGTGTGTGTGTGTGTGTGCGTGTGTGTGTGCGTGTGTGTGTGTGCGTGTGTATCAATGATTAGTCGACTCCTCCCTCTTTTTTGACAGGCATGAGTGTTTCTGCTGCTAGGAGGATACAATCTCTTTTTTTACCTAATGTTGAAGTTGTGTTGTGCACGATAATATATATATATGTCACTATAACGGTATCGGTCGATATATGTTCATTTTTAATGTTATCGTTATCGGCCCAATAAGAAAATTTGGCGATATATTAAAGCTGATAAATAATGGATTATTCCTCCAGCCGAGACTCTTCAGATTCGCTGTTCTGACAAGCACATCACTTCTAGTTTCTAGTTCACTTCTGCATTAGTTTGGGTTTGTGCAGACAGGACAGCAAAGTAGGAGAAGCATTCTCAGCACAGCACAAGAGTTAAAGTCTCCCTGTGGTGTAAATCCAGCTTTTAATGTAGTTTATGTGTCTGTGTGGTGTGTTTAATATGCTTTAAGACAAACCATGTGTAAGTTCATAAGTCAACAGCATTGCTGAGTATTTCCTCCTTAAAACTGCAGTGAATCAAAGACAGTCTCAAACACACGCTTTGAAATCGCTGGTGTTTCTGACGTCACAAACTACCTTGTAACCAATCAGATCAACGTGTGATCGTCAACCAGTGGATCTCTGAGTGAGTGAGTGAGTGGAGGCGGGGCTCATTTGCATATTCATAGAACCACGCATACTAAATGAGGCAAGGGTGTCGAGTTACAGTCAAGATATTATAAGACATGAAGACATTTTTAAATATGTAATTTTTGAGAGTTTTAAGGGATAAAATGATTGGCTACAGGGAGACTTTACGATATGTTATTATACTAACTAAATGGTGATTTACGATGGTTAATAATCTTTTGAAGAATTTGAATTCTTCAGTTTTATCTTCTAAAAAAGTACTTTAATATAAAAACATTGTACGTCCGACTGACTGTATTCTTCGCTTTGACTCTGAACTGAACTCGAATGGCTCTGAGAATCGGGGAAGAGAGAAACATAAAACACTTAATTGGGGAAATTGAAAGACGCAAAATAAGATGAGAAGTTTATTCTATGTATCATCATTTTACTTTAACTCATTTTACTCTAATTCAATCCTTTTATAACCGTTTTAATTTCCTTGCTTTTATTTTGTACTTATTTTCTATGCAAAGCACTTTGAATTGCCATAGAAAGGAATTAAAATGTTACACTAAGTAAAGCATTTTGAATAACTGTTTTAATTTCCTTGCTTTTATCCTTGATTATTTTTATTCTTTTATGTAAAGCACTTTGAACTGCCGTAGTGTATGAAATGTGATATATAAATAAACTTGCCTTGCCTTTTAGGAATACAAAATACTCTTTAACTTTAAGATAGAAAATGCAATAAAAGAAGAATTTTTAGTTTGTTTGTTTTGAAAATGCTTCATGAATCCAGTCCCAAGTTTGACATCGAATGCCTTTAGTACTGAAGTCTCTAGAGCGTCACTGGAGGACAAAAGTTAAAGTTAAGATTGCGTTCCTTGCACAAAGCGGACCGATTATGGAGTCATATGGATTTACTGTTATGGTTCCTTTATTTCCAGGTTTCACAATCTGTGGTCATGAAGTTCATGAAACTGAAAATAAACACACACACACACACACACACACACACACACACACACACACACACACACACACACACACACACACACACACACACACACACACACACACACACACACACACACACACACACACACACACACACACACACACACACACACACACACACACACACACACACACACACACACACACACACACACACACACACACACACACACACACACACCTGTGCTAAACATAAATCTAGAATAGGGCTGGGCGATATGGACCAAAAGTCACATCCCGATATATTTAGGCTGAATATCGATATACGATATATATCCCGATATTTTTTCCGCAAAGTGAGAGCAAATGTTCAGTCAAAGTCAAAGCCAAATATGACATGTCACAAGTAGTTTTATTGAAACAGGCTATTTCAGTGAACAGTTGCAAAATCAAACGAATAATAAACAGGTTTCTTCACCTTAGGTCTGCACGATTATGACAAAAATCATAATTGCCGATTATTCCCTTGGAATTGTAATTGCGATTTATTCATTATGATTATAAAAATTTACATTGAATATATATAAACAAATTTAGTGTAAACGTGTTATAATTTGCACACACATATATATACACATATATATGTGTGTGTGTGCAAATTATAACACGTTTACACAAAATTTGTTAACACACACACATACACACACACACACACACACACACACACACACAAGTACTGTCCCCCTTTACTTAACATACACATAAATTGTAAGACTAATAAGACTAGTACTAATAAATAAACATTAGGCCTATGCTAAAGCTATTAAATAGCAGTCCCAAACTAGTTTTACAATGTTGGTATGAGCCACTACAGTCATTTAAAAATATTGTAAAAATAACAAAGAAAAATAAAGTGGCATTTTGGGGTTAATATGGAAACGACAGTTACCATGGTGAATACACAATATTAACAATAACTGTTAATGAAACATGGAAACTGCTCCTAGAATGAAAATCATACCTGCATTACTTTTATTTCGTGTAATTGATATACAGTGAGGCGATACACAGCGCGCGCCGCCGCATTTGCGCGTGCAATAGAAGAGTGTGCGCTACGACTACAGGATAACGGCTGACAGGACAAGAAAGTCCGTTTTTCTGAGGTGAAAAACTTTATCTCAGCGTACACTTATGTCACTGCCTGGTAGTTCCTATTGTGCTGGGTTTTCTGAAGTAGTCATGATTCGCCTCTCATAACATATCATGCTCTAAACACGCACGCAGTGTGGAAGAGGAGGAGGAGCGGGGAGCAGTGCAGAGAGCTCCGGGGCAGAGGTTTGCTATATATGCGATATGATCTAATTCCATTTCACATTTAAAAATATATCGATATATCGCACCAGCCCTAATCTAGAATAAAAGCCATATTGAAAAAAAATAAAAATAAAATACCACTGAAGATATAAAGTCAAACTTTATCTTAAAGTTGAAAGCCCTGTGAACCATACTCAGTGTCCAATGTTTACCTTGTTTTTGTGGTAAAGTGCTAAACTTTACATGTTCACATGCATTTACATGGGATTTCTCCTAAATGTAGGCCTAACTTTTAATTAAATGAAACAAGGTTGTATTCCCAGATAGCAATGAGTCGGCGGCCCACCGTCGGCGCTCCGGCGGCAGTAGAAGCGGCAGAACGGCGACATCGCAAACACGTTGGACGGCGCACCGCCGGCGGCAGCCGCTTTTTAAAAGCGGCAGCCGCCTTCCTACCGCCTTCGTTCCGCGGCCGGCCCGCGGGCCAACCGCCGTCCCGCCGCCTTTATATTGAAGGCGGCCCTTCCGCGGCCCGCCGGAGGCTAGCGCTATTTTCGAGCGATCTGCCGCCGCTTATTCTGGCTATATATAATATTTAATATTTATAGCATGCAGTTTATCAAGAATAATGATTGCTCAAACCAGACAAATATCCATTTGGCATTTTTATTCCACATTTCAAAGTACATTAACTGTCATTTAAACAAGATGTGTCAGATCACTGAAACATAACAGAAAAATAAATAAATCAATATACTAACATGCAGGTTTCTTATTAAATTTTGGTAAAAAACAAAACAAAAACAAAAAACAGCCTTACAAGCAAATTACAACTCTTACAATAATTGTTCATATAAAGAGGACAGCTCTAGGGTGAAAAAAATTACCTGTAAACATTATGACAAGTAAAGAGAATACTTGATACGAAATAATGTGCAGGATACCAAATAAATCAAAGTATGACATCACATTTACAAGCCATTTCTAACAATAGGTTAAGTGGTAGTAATTTATAGTAAAGCTCTGGAGTAGAATAGACCATTATAGCTGCAATGCTGACCTGTGGCACAAGGACTTACAAGCATTATTTGAAAAAAGAAAAAAAAGAAAGTAATTTCCACAGTTAGTGAGTATAGTGTGACACTTCTGACTTCTTTAGGGGTCTTGATGTTACTGACTGCAAGATAAAGAAAGGATTCCAGTTGTCAGTGATTCTGGGGTGTCAGTAGTCAGCCTAAGTGGTCGGCTGTGGGTCCCTCTCAGCTGTGCGGTGCCTTTTTCTGCCTTCACGGTCAGATGCTCCTTTCAGGTAACGCGAAACGTTAACCTAGACCGCTTCATCAGTGGCATCCTGGGTTGCCAGGTTCTTCCGGATGGCTAATTTAGAATATACAGATCTGTCATTTCATTTGAATTGCATGAGGCCATACACATCTACTTAAATATAATAAAAAAAATATCCAACTTACTTTGAACAATGGTCTAAAGCAGTGGTTCTCAATTCCAGTCCTCGTGACCCACTGCTCTGCACATTTTGTATGTCTCCCTTATTTAACAGACCTGAACCAGATCATCAGCTCATTAGGAGAGACTCCATGAACTGAACTGAGTGTGTCAGATAAGAGAGACATACAAAAAGTGCAGAGCAGTGGGTCCCGAGGACTGGAATTGAGAACCACTGGTCTAAAGGAACATGTCTCTAAAACATTCTTTATCCCCCACACCGAGCTGAAAATCCAAAAAAGTGTTACAAATTACATTTCTCTGAAGCTTCTCATAAATAAATAAAAAATGTGAAAGGCTAAGGATTCAGACTGTAATATATGCAGTTTACAATCTTAAATTTTACTTTTTAGATTACTCTATGGCGTTATAATCAGCAAACTTACAAATTGTTCCTGGAGCTTTTTATCCTGCTTCAAACTGTTGTCAAGACACGGCAAATCTTCCTGGGTGTGTAGGGGGAGTAACAGATCCCCTGACAGGGATAACTCCAACATCGCCAAACTCTGCAAGACGTCACAGCATAAGGGTCTGATCTGCACCTACAGGGTTTCCCAGAATAAAATAGTCAGTCCTGGTCCCTCAACTACTAAACTATGACATTTATATCTAGGTCTACTACATGTACAGGTAGCCCCAGTGGGAATTAAACCAACAACCACAGGTGCTGTTTGCAAGTTGTACCTGATTGCCCAGTGCAAGCAAACGTCTTCAACATTGTTTGTTGAACTTGCTTCACCTGCTCTTGAAGTGAGCCGCTGTCATCCAAAGCTACAAAATGAAAGGCATATGGTCATTTTGGACTTACATCACACACAAAAAAGTACAATTTAAGAAACAGTGCAAGTTCTCACCTGCTCGTGCATTGCTTTCCCTCAGGGCTTGGTTCTACATTTTAAAAATAAAACAAACAACTAAAGGCACTATTTGCAATACTGTTAAAACACTGGACATTAAGACATAGGGCTAGAATATACCTTCACAGCTGAAAACTTCATGCTTGACACGAGATGCCATTGGAGTACAAGGGCCAACAATAGAGCAATGACTTTCTCCCTCCTATTGATAATCATTGACATGTAAAAATATGTTTGAAGTTATTGCATACATTTAATGAATTGGACTTAAATGTAACACTTAGTTAAGCGCAACGTATTACATACCTCCAGAGTTTTCACCCATATGCTGCCAGGGTAAATTTGCTGCCGGGGGAGTAAAGCTTAGTACTTGATGAGCTGGGGGAGCAAACATAACAGCTTTCATTTCAATGCAGAGTATTGCATATTCAGTAATGAAACAATAATTGAACTGTGCAAAACTAATGGAATGTACAACACACCTCAACACCTTTCATCCAGAAACTGCTGCAGCGAATCCCATCAAGTGTCCTAGTGAAAAACAGATTATGATTAAAGGATTCATCATCTTAAAGTCAGCATGAAATCAAATTTTACAATTTGTATTTTTATATGTAATATTGTAGTGTTTATGTAAATGATTCATCTGTGCACTTCATTTTTTATTCATGTACCCTTATAATATTTAATCAAATACGTTACCCTTCCCTCCCCCCTCGAAACGACTTCTCTTCCGGTCATGTGCAATGGCGTGAGGGCGTAGCAACTCCCCTCAAACCATTAGTCTGCTATGAGCAGAGATGGAGAGGAGGAGCGCTAGAGTAAAACCCTGCTCCTCTATTCAATATTCCCTTTCACTTGGAAATACGTCACAACACTGGAGAAAAGTCGTTTGTAACTTCCAGTTCATGCCAACTTTAAATAGAAGCAATAGTTTCCAAGACAAAAAAACTTCACAAATAACATCACTTACTTGTACTCAAACTCTTGGCGGATTCTGGATTACTGGGGAGAAACCTGGTTCTAAGAAAGAGGAAACAGAAATTTGATGATAATAATAATAATAATGAATGAAAGATTCCGCTATCCACAATAAACAGACAAATAAATTACACAGATGAAATAAAGGAAAATCAAATGTACAAGTCAGACCCATTTACCTGCTCCCTTCATGAACTTAAAATGATGTTTCTCCCAGGTGCTGTGTGGAGGTGTGCAGCGGATGGCTAAATTGTTCCTTTGTCTTTTTTGCGGAGGTTAAATGGGGGCCAGTGGCACATGCCCTTCGCTGAGCCACTCTTGCGGAACCACTGCAAATGGCAGATCCTCCTTGTTGATAAACTGAACAATGTGAAGCATCTAAAATAGAAGAAACATTAGCATAAAGTATACTTTTTGATAAAAAAAATTTCAGGCAAAATCAACAACATTAAAATGCTCACACCTTCGAAAAAGCAGTAATTTTCACAAATGGATCAACAGAAAACCATGTTCAGACAAACAAAATCATATAAAAAACCTATATACATCGTTATTTTTGTAAGAAAACACCAAAAGTTAAACAATAGTCTTTCTAGATGTAAAGTTTGGCTACCTACTGTAGCTAGATACATTTAACATGTAACGTTAGAAAATGCTTGAACTCAGTGTGTAAAAAAGGTGAAACAGCATGTGGTAGCGAACACTGTAATCTAGACTAGCAGCATAATCATGTTTAGTTAGAAAACAACACAAGTTATACTGATCAGTCTTTCTTGTCGTGAAGATTTTGCTAACGTTACCATTCCCACCGTAGTTCAGGAACTGTAACGTTAGTTAATTCGACTGACCAATACTATCTTAAACCACATGTACTCACACTTGTATAAACATACATAACAGTTAAACATACTTAGAAGAAGAAAAAAACTCAACGCCAGGAAGAAACTAAGTAACGTTAGCCTAGCTATGGCGGAAGCATGGCGGAAGCATGGCGGAAACTTTGCAAACAAGGCTAACTTACTTTAGCTTGACTAGTTAGGCAAGAACAGATTTTAAGAAGAAGAACTAAAAACAATGTAAAAAATGAACATAGTAATATTGCGTTAAACAAAAAGGAAAAATGTACTTACTTAAAAGATCGTATATTTCCTCTCTCCAAATACTGAAACCGTGTGACGAGACGAGTAAATCTGCTTCAGTTTTTTAGGTGCTGCCCCTCTCGACCGGTGGAGGTACTTCTCTGTTTGTGCTTTAACACTTTCTTAAACATTTGTACAGGTCGCAAAACTCGCAATTGCAAACTGCAAAGTAATCCCTTATACATGTAAAATGTAAAATAAATTAAAAATTGAGCTTGTAAAACAATGAAAGACATAACCACAATTTCCTGGAGTGACAGAGAGACAAAATATTTATAAATATTTCACTTTATCCTTCAGGTCAAAACAGGGATTTTCATGTTTCTCATAGACATTACCATGGTTGCAAATTAATAAAAAAAATATAAAGCAAACCCAAGATTTTGGCCAAGTTGCAGATGTCTTTCACTGTTCACTGATTTCAAGCATTGGTGAAAAATCTAACTTCATCCATTTATTCTGCTAAATTGTTCATACCATGAATGAAATATTTATTTTAAAAACTAATCAGAATCAGAAAGATATTTATTGCCAAGTAAGTTTTACAAAAGGAATTCTTTTTGGTCTATTGGTGCATCTCAAATTGTGCATAAATCAAAGAAATGTAAAGAATTGTCACCTTAAGTGAATAAAATAATTCTATATATTTTACATATTATCGCTTCAGAGTTTCAAAGTAATTTAAATGTAATTTCCTAAACCTTATCATGGAATCAGAGTAAAATCTGTTATAACCCCTAATGGCTTTGGAGCAACAACAAAAATGTATATAATTCACATAATAATTATAATCGCTTTAAATGTGAAAAGTAGTTAAGATGCTGTCAGTTTCACTCATGGCTGGTCGATTTCAAAGCGTCTTGCCGCCAGCCGGCCGCGGTTCATTTAGACGGCGGCAACCGCCAGAGAGAATGAAGTCGGCGGCCCGGCGGCTGTTCGCCGGCGGCATCTCGCAAGAAATGGGAGTGACGTATTCGGCGGCAAACGTTTCATCGCCGCCAGCGGGACGCACCTATAGCCGACAGCTTGGGGCCGGCGGCAAAAAGAAGCCGTGCCGATATTTTTTGCTATCTGGGTTGTAGTCATGATCACAACAATATAGAAAACATGCACAAACCCAATGAGTGAAGTCACAGAAGGTTTAGGAACTTAAACCAAGAAAAGACAAACGAGTTATATATTTAAGAGTTAAAAAAAAAGGAGTTAAAAATTACCAACAAATCTAACACGACGAGACCGGAGAAGCACAAACCTCCTCCTGAGTGAAGCTGTTACAAGAGAAAAATACAATCAATAAAAACCACAGCTGGACAACATTCTCTCTCTCTCTCTCTCTCTCTCTCTCTCTCTCTCTCTCTCTCTCTCTCTCTCTCTCTCTCTCTCTCTCTCTCTCTCTCTCTGTGCACGAGCGCCACCTCAAGGTTGGTGTCAATTTGTCCTTTTTTTTCAGTTCTAGCAGTCAATAACAGAAATATAGATAGGCGTATTAATAAATATATAAAAAGACATCTTTGCAACACATAACTAGGTCCAACATCCATCATGTGAGAATAAAAATCCAGTTACCAAAAAATTTTTTGTTTGATTGAATGAAAATTTTCAGTAAAATGAATGAAAATCATTTTGTTATCTGTTATCAACTGTTATCAACAATTACCTCAGAGTTTGACTGTTTTGCCATTGCTGGAGATTTTAACAATCACATAGATAATGCAGAAAACAATATGGCAAAAGAAATCAAAACTGTTTTAAAAACTTTTGATCTGACTCAGCATGTACATGGACCCACACACAATCATGGACACACTCTAGATTTACTTATCAGTAAGGGTCTAAACATTTCATCGACTGTTATTAAGGATGTAGCACTGTCTGATCATTTCTGTATTTTCTTTGATATATTGATCTCTCCTGCCACTGAAGCTAGATCTGTGTCTGTCAAGAAGAGATGCTTAAATGAGAACACTAGTGTACTATTTATGAAGGCTATATCTTTAACACCAAGCATATCTGCAGACTCTGTTGATTTTCTCCTTGATTCTTTTAACTCAAAAGTTAAAAGTGCAATTGATGATATTGCTCCTGTGAAAGTCAGGAAGAAGAGTGGCAGACAAAAAGCACCTTGGAGAAACTCAACAGCAGTGCAAAATATGAAAAGACAATGCAGAAAAGCAGAGCGCATGTGGCGGAAGACAAAACTTGTAGTCCATTATAAGTTATAACATCTACAAAGACAGCCTTCATGCTTTCAATATGGAACTAGGCAAAGCTAGACAGACTTTCTTCTCAAATATTATAAACAGCAATTTAAACAACACACGCACTCTTTTTGCTACTGTAGAGAGACTGACAAACCCCCCAAGCCAGATTCCCAGTGAAATGCTCTCAAACAGCACTGTGCCGCTGTTCGTCACTGAATATAAACCCAACAGATCACTCAGATCATTAGGATCATATCAGCTAGAAATACCAAGGGTTCACTCTAAACATGGCGAGTCTGCCTTTAGCTATTATGCTGGAACCAGCTTCCAGAAGAGATCAGATGTGCTCCTACAGTGGTCACATTCAAATCCAGACTCAAAACACTTCTGTTTAACTGTGCATTTACTGAATGAGCACTGTGCCGCTGTTCGTCCGACTGTTTGTACTGTACTGTATTTTATTTTATTTTTCTAAACTGTTTTAATTATTCTCATTTCTTTTAATTATTTTAATTTCTCCTATGTCAGCAGGGCATTTAGCCCGTAACTGTAATGCCCACTCAGAAGGTGTAAAAGAAAGTGATAATGTGAAAGTGACGTGTATTAATGTGGGTTTGAAAGTAGAACAGTATTTAAATGACGATATTAAAGTTTTCGTCTGAGAAAGAATGTGAACGCAGTGCTAAAGTGCTAAAGAAAGTGAAAAGAACGTGTGAGTAAATGAGGGAGAAAAGAAAGTTAAAGGAAAGTTGATAGATGGAAGTCGTAAGAAGATTGAAGGTTAAAAGATGGTTGAAAGATTTAAGTCTTAAGGGAATCCTTTGAAAGAAAGATCTATAATAAATATTCTTTTTTTATTTTTAAAAGTACTGTATTTTATTTTATTTTTCTAAACTGTTTTAATTATTCTTATTTCTTTTTATTATTTTAATTTCTTCTATGTAAAGCACTTTGAATTGCCATTGTGTATGAAATGTGCTATATAAATAAACTTGCCTTGCCTTGCCTAAAAGGCTCAATTTCAAAACTGTATTTTTTTGTGACAGAAGTTCAGAGAATGATGGAGATCTAAATTATGACATACATTATGAGATTAAAATTAGGATTTTTTTGTTGTTGTTGCTATTTTATGTCTTGGGTTTTTTTTATTTTTTTTTTATCCATTGCTCTCTTTCTAGTTGGTTTTAAAAGTTTTTTTTTTTTAATAAAAATGTTAAATCTTTAATGTTTTTGTAAATAAAGTGATCTTAAAGTCAAAAGTCTCTCTCTCTGTGCACGAGCGCCACCTCGAGGTTCACCAGGACTGAGTCACTCGACTCGTTTCCACATGAAAACCACAGGACATTTGTCATTTCTTTCAGTTCTAGCAGTCAATAACAGAAATATAGATAGGCGTATTAATATAAAAAGACATCTTTAAGAAACTCATAACTAGGTCCAACATCCATCATGTGAGAATAAAAAGCCAGTTACCAGAAAATTGTTTGATTGAATGAATGTTTTCAGTAAAAGGCTCAATTTCAAAACTGTATTTTTATGTGACAGAAGTTCAGAGAATGACGGAGAATCAGTCAATTACGACATAAAAATCTAAATTATGACATACTAAGTCATGATGAGATTAAAATGAGGAATTATAACGAGCCATAATTTCGTGATACATAACACGACTTTTTATGTCACAAACAATTATTTACAAAAGCCTGATTTCTTATTCGGGATTCATAGTTATGGCATCATCCACATATTTCCAGACTAAACATCTCTGACATATTCTGAGGTTATGAGAATTGTCATACAGAATTTTCTAACACTACACACATTTCAGGATGTTGAAAATGTTCCCTCAGCTCCGGATCATAGACAACAAGTGCCAATGTTTTTTACATTCACTCTGTCCGTTAAAGAAGGCGATCCATTTCTTCTCGTTCGCTTATGAAATCGAGATGTCACTCAGCCGTGGTCCATTCTCTCGGCTGAGTATCACTCAAGTGAGACGTGGTATTTTCAGGTCTGATATCCCATGGGTAGCCTATACCTCATTCCGAAGATAATTTTCGGCATTTCGCCATTCAAAAATGTTCAGCATCCTCCTTTAAATGTGTATAAACGAGCTAGGAATGTAAAAGATCGTTTAGTACATGCTCGTTTTCAGAGTGTTAGTCCTCGTCCGTCACAGAGTTTACTTAGTCCTGTACAGAATGGTAACTATCGCTGTGGGAATATTGTGCTAAGTTAGGGTGACCATACGTCCTGTTTAACCAGGACATATCTGGCCAGGATTTCGAGATCGCCCAAAATGCCCAGGATTCGGCTTTTGCTTTCTACAGTCACCATTCATTATGTTTACATTCTTACATTATTTGACACTGACACGTACGTGCCAGCTTTGCAGGTCATGCATTCTGCTTCACACGGATCCCGATCGAGACGAAAACACAGGAATTTTCTTAGCAATGCTAGAACGCACATCAACCGATCACTTGTTTAGCGTTCATGTAAACACTACATTTAGATTCACCAATCGGAATTAATTCAGTCCAACTGAATCAAAAGCTGTGCATGTAAACAAAAAGAATGGCGACGAGAAAGCAAAAGCCGTATCCCGGATATTTTGGGCGATCTCGAAATCCCGGCCGGACATGTCCTGGGGCCTGTACCATGAAGGTAGCTGAACAAACTCGAGGTTACAGGATTAGTTTTGAGTTGACAAAACCAAACCGATGCAATCAGGCTTTATTGGTACCATGATGCAGCTCATCAACTTTCTCTGTCAACTCAGGCTTTGATCCTTAAGCTATGATTACTCCACGCGCGCGTGCACATAAAAGAGTGACGTCGACACTGAACAACCAATCGCGGGTAGAGCGAGAGCGATATATTTTCCCGCGGAGGAGCAAGAGATAATCATTCAGAATTACGATGAATTTAAATATGTATTTCAAGCTCGAAACAATACGGGCTCTGCTGCCAAAGCAAGAGAAGACTGTTGGAGAAAGATTGCTGATTGTTAATGTGTAAGTTAAACAAATACGTTCTATATTTATGTAAAATTATGTATGTATGTGTAGCCTATATGTGTAATATAGCCTATAGCCTATTTTTATAATATATAAAAAAATGATACATGCACATTTTTTATATATTATAAAAATAGGCTATAGGCTATATTACACATAGGCTACACATACATAATTTTACATAAATATAGAACGTATTTGTACTACTAAGAAAGCTAGGGAATCCTATCATAAGATTAACAGAATAATAATAAAGATTTAAAATAATTCTTAACATGTATTATATTGTATAGTACATTTGTGCAATTTGCTTTTTTTTAAAAATAAAAAAAAAGTGCTCATGTGATGTCACCCTATCAATATATCTTACCGGCAATTTTATAAAAGCCCTCTTTTATGGACATGGCCGATAAATGTCCGGGGAACACTATTAATGAAACTATTCATGTACTCCTGCAGAGGTTACGTCACCTATATGTTTCTTTGCTCTCAGCTGATTGGTCAAACTTCAGTCTGAGATCTTGAATCCAGAACATAACCTGCCCCGGAGCAGGTTAGCCGTGCAGCGTAAGATACCATGGCAACGAACACCGATTAAAGCCAAGCTACTTTCATAGTACCTAAAACCCAGGGTTGGCAGAAACTAAACTGAAACATAGCCGGCTAGCCATCTAAACCAGCTTCATGGTACAGGCCCCTGGAATATGGTCACCCTAGCTAAGTGCTAAGTAAATATTTTTTTTGTCATCCAAGAACTGGTAAAAAAATATATAATCAATTCTATGATTACTTGTGTTTCCACTCATGTTGTTTGTTTGATTCGTTGTCCCTGTGGTTTAGGTTATGTGGGAAAAACGTCACGTCAATTGAAACGAAGAATTAGAAGAAAATATGTAAATCACCCAGTTGCGGCTCATTTTTTATCTTTGAATCATAATGTCTCCTCCTTACGTTTTTGTGGGATTGAAAAAGTGAATGTGTCATCTAGAGGAGGTGATACTGAATTGCTCTTACAGAGACGTGAACTGTTTGGGATTTTTACCCTTCAGACTTTATCACCTAGGGGTATGAATGATGACGCAGTATTTAATGTGATGTCATGAAGTGCAGATATTATTTATAATTGTCTGTAGCCTACCTGTCTATGATAATGATGTGGCGCTAAATATGTATGTAATCACTGAGCCTAATTGGGTGCAAATGGATCTTTACACTGGTCGTGACGAGCGCCACCTCGAGGTTCACCAGGACTGAGTCACTCGACTCGTTTTCATCACCACAGGACATTTGTCATTTCTTTCAGTTCTAGTAGTCAATAGAAATATAGATAGGCGTCCATCCATCATATGAAAATAAAAAGCCCCTTACCCCATTTTTTCCCCCCGATTGACTGATTGTTTTCAGTGAGGCTAAATTTCAAAGCTTTTTAATGTTAAAGACAGAAGTTCTGAGAATGACGGAGAATCGGTCAATTACGACATAAAAAGTCGAAGTTATGACATAGAAAGTAGGCCTAATTATGAAATAAAACAAAAGTGAAAATACAACTATTTCGATTTTTCCTCTCATAAACATTAGTAGGCCCATGTCATTTCGACTTCTTATGTTATTATTATTTACAAAAGCCTGATTTCTGATTTGGGCTTATGAGTTTTTGACTGGCATGAAGTTGGTTTGACGTTGGACGTTCGATATTCGCAATTTCGCATATATAGGGACCGTCTCAAAATTACATGCGACATTGGTATAAACGTTTCTAACTTCAATAGCATTTGAAGACAATGACTTACAGTCATAAAACCAACTTTTACCAACGATTAGCTGATCAGGTGTGTTTAATTAGGGTTGAAGCTAAACTCTTCAGGGATGTGCCCCTCCAGGAACTGAGTTTGACATCCCTCGTCTAAATGTAGAGAAAGGTGCCAAATCAGTGACAAATCAGTTTCTGTTGTTCTACAGTGAGGGGATGTGTCCTGGATCATAGAGTATTTTCCTGATCAAATCCCCACTCTTCTACCCTATATTGTTTTGTCAATTCTCCATTATCCCTACCCCCAAAAAAAAACACAACAAAAAATACACTTTTCTTCTTTTTTTTATGTTATTTTGATGTCCTGCACCTGAGCCCAATCTGGGTGTTTGGGCTGTGCATACCAGTTTTGTATTTTTCATTCTACGGTATATAACAAGCAAAAATCTAACCGAAATTTACTGGCTGCATGCATGGATTTAGCTTGTTCATCATGTCCCTTTGGGTCTAGCACAAACACCTGGCTGGATGCTGCGTGGAGATACTGTGCAAGATAAAAAAAAAGATTAAACTAAATAGATAATAGATAATTAACAGATAATAGATAACTAAATAGTTAACAAAATTTCATACATGAAACTATGAAACTAAACTTTATTCATTCATTCATTCATTCATTCATTCAACTAATCCAGACTCTTGTGTGTGGTGTAGACACAGCCTTTGTTTGTTTATATTTGAATTATGATGGCTGGTATTTGAAGTCTTGGCTCATCTGAATTCATCTAAATTATGAACATCCTCTATAGAATAGAGTAACTATGCAGTTTATTGCCATGTCAGCAGCCATGTCAGCCTGTAGCCCAAGACTGGTTGCCCACTGAAGCTAAGCAGGGCTGAGCCTGGTTAGTACCTGGATGGGAGACCTCCTGAGAAAACCAGGTTGCTGCTGGAAGAGGTGTTAGTGAGGCCAGTAGGGGGTGCTCACCCTGTGGTCTGTGTGGGTCCTAACGCCCCAGTATAGTGACGGGGACACTATACTGTCGAAGAGCACCGTCCTTCGGATGAGACGTTAAACCGAGGTCCTGACTCTCTGTGGTCATTAAAAATCCCAGGATGTCTTTCGAAAGAGTAGGGGTGTAACCCCGGCATCCTGGCCAAATTTGCCCAGTGGCCTCTGTCCATCATGGCCTCCTAATCATCCCCATACACTGATTGGCTTCATCACTGTCTCCTCTCCACCAGTAAGCTGGTGTGTGGTGGGCGTTCTGGCGCAATATGGCTGCCGTCGCATCATCCAAGTGGATGCTGCACATTAGTGGTGGTGATTGAGGAGATTCCCCCTTCTATGTAAAGTGCTTTGAGTGCAGAGAAAAGCGCTATATAAATGTAATGAATTATTATTATTATTATTATTGTCGTAAATATCAAAAATCTAAAAGGTGTGCATCATACCTGAGACCTGGGTGAACAATGTACAGTTGGTTTTATGACTGTAAGTCATTGTCTTCAAATGCTATTGAGCTTTAAATATTGTCATATTTTGTGTATGACCCCATACAGTAGTGAAATACATAACAATATTTGCATATGATTTAGCAGTTTATTGTCATAAATATCAAAAATCTAAAAGGTGTGCATCATACCTGAGACCTGGGTGAACAATGTACAGTTGGTTTTATGACTGTAAGTCATTGTCTTCAAATGCTATTGAAGTTAGAAACGTTTATACCAATGTCGCATGTAATTTTGAGACGGTCCCTAAATATGCGAATATCGAACGTCCAACGTCAAACCAACTTCATGCCAGTATAGTTTTGTTCTATTTTCATTTCTGAGGACAGTTATTTTTCCACCATGTGACCATGTTACACGGCTTTGGCCCGCAAAATCAAGATCATTTTCTAACACCACACACATGTAAATAAAGTAATCCTACCTATTTGTAGCTCATTCTTCGACTGCCAGTGGCTTAAACTCTCCCTCGGCGTCAAACCGATATAAAACACTGCGTGTTCATCACATAGGTTCATCACGGTTAACGAGAACAGCTGAAAGAGTGCAAACCAATTTGCCAGAAAATGTGCCGTGACATCACATGAACATTACTGTTCATTACATGTGCCCTTACATGGGTACTTTTTTTGTTGTGTTTTTATATTAATTGATGTGAGTAATACTTTTATGTCGCGAAATTTTAAATAAAGTGGAGGGAAAGTTTGCAGACCGTGCACTTAATAAAAGGCTGCGGGCGTCACGTGACCTGGCCGTTAAAGGTTGCGTCTCAATCAGCTGAAGATCAGATTATTGAATAACAACAAAAATCATGTGTCATGCAGTGTATTGAGTTTTTATGTCTCACTCACACTTCAAAAAATTCTATTAAGGGAACATAGTGAGAATAAATGCTCCCTGATTTTCATGCTGCATTGTGGGATTTGTTAGGGAGCAAACGTTTCAGTGCACACTAAGTATTTTATGATTGAGACAGCCCTTAAATTTGACGATTCCCTAAGTAGATGATTGAGACTCTAGACCTGTTCTTGGATCAGTATCTCTTGAGTTTAACATTGTTTGTTTGACAGGAATAGTTTAGACTCTAACCCTCAGGAGTCGCCATATATTCAGAGACCAAATGTGATGTTAAAAACCTGTTCTGATGGTCCATTGATTGGACGCTGGAAACCTGTTCTGGCTCTACAAAAACCTGAAGCATTTTAAAGCAATTAGACACAGTCACAATAAAACAGGAGAGAGAATCTGCACAATCTGGTTTTTAATCCAGTTCAAACAGAAGAAGAGCTGCAGCAAACATGGAGAATCAGAGCTGGAACAGAAGAATCAATGTCCTGAGAATAGAGAGAAAGCACATCAATATGGCCTTCCTCTTCCAGACCGGACACAATCATCTGACCAGACACATGTGTTTTAATGCACTGGTCATTCCCTGGTCACCCATTACATCATCATGATACACACCCGTTAAACAGACTCGATCTGGTGTGTGTTTCCCGTACACCGCCGTAACTCGCTGAAGAAATCAACTATAGTCACGACTGTTTCCCGAAACCGTATTGTCACAAATTGGTCGTTCAGCCACGCTGGTTAAATGGCACACTCCGGCCTTGTGGACTTCCTCAGAGTCCACACTTTGGTGACGTCATGTAGTGCACACCTATAGGGCCCTTGGCTCGAGTCCACGAGGGCGCACTGAGAGGTATTTTTGGGACAGACTCGATCGTCTCGCTGGAGATAACGGTCTGGCTGTTGTTGGACAGGAGAAATCACATTATTGCGCTCCGACGTCTCATCTCTATGTCCACTACACAGCCGGCTTTTACAGTTCTACACTCTGATATTGAGCATGCCCATCTGGGCATTAGACAATAGATACATCATGCTTATTTAAATGATGTATACAGTTGTACATAATAATACATAATGTTCCATTTGAACTAAGATTACAATTTTAACACATAATGAAAATGTGCATGAGTTTCAGATGAATTTACAGGTTTCAATATTCATACTATGTTTACATATGACTCAGTAAAGCCCTGACATTCGGTTCTATTTATTTAATGAATCATAATGTGATCGTATTATTCAACGCGCTATTGCCATTATGTTAGAGACATCAACCACTGGTCGATGACACAATGTTTGTGAAGGTAACAACTGGTAAAATGTACATCTAGGTCATAAAAACCGAAATATTTTCTTCTCAGCATGTCAACAATTATCAGTGAGTGAAATCTCCTCCCATCCGTTGTCTGATTGGCCTTTCGCAAGGATTCCTGGGTAGTTAAAGTGTGTGGAGCCTGCATCTGTGTGGTGGAAGACCGCTTCAAGGGTGTATAGGGGGCGCTGCTGAGCACACTTCAGAGCGTTAAAATGCTGAACGGGACGGCCATGAGCCTCAGCGAGCACGCGCAATTTAAGTCCACGAGACCGAAAGTCCACATGAAGTGTGCCGTTTGGGACAGGGCCGATGTCACGCAGTGTTGGAGTAATCACTACTGTTAATGAATCTGTTTGAGATCAAATTAATGCGAGATGTTTTACTATAGATTACAGACATGCATCTGAGGAATATTTCTCATTTTTCTCAGTTATTTTGCTTTATTTCCAGATTCGATCATAGACTCGTTCTCACACACTAGAGCTCGTTCTCACACACTAGAGCTCGTTCTCACACACTAGAGCTCGTTCACACACACTAGAGCTCGTTCACACACACTAGAGCTCGTTCTCACACACTAGAGCTCGTTCACACACACTAGAGCTCGTTCACACACACTAGAGCTCGTTCACACACACTAGAGCTCGTTCTCACACACTAGAGCTCGTTCTCACACACTAGAGCTCGTTCACACACACTAGAGCTCGTTCTCACACACTAGAGCTCGTTCTCACACACTAGAGCTCGTTCTCACACACTAGAGCTCGTTCACACACACTAGAGCTCGTTCTCACACACTAGAGCTCGTTCACACACACTAGAGCTCGTTCTCACACACTAGAGCTCGTTCACACACACTAGAGCTCGTTCTCACACACTAGAGCTCGTTCTCACACACTAGAGCTCGTTCACACACACTAGAGCTCGTTCTCACACACTAGAGCTCGTTCACACACACTAGAGCTCGTTCACACACACTAGAGCTCGTTCTCACACACTAGAGCTCGTTCACACACACTAGAGCTCGTTCTCACACACTAGAGCTCGTTCTCACACACTAGAGCTCGTTCACACACACTAGAGCTCGTTCTCACACACTAGAGCTCGTTCTCACACACTAGAGCTCGTTCTCACACACTAGAGCTCGTTCACACACACTAGAGCTCGTTCTCACACACTAGAGCTCGTTCTCACACACTAGAGCTCGTTCACACACACTAGAGCTCGTTCTCACACACTAGAGCTCGTTCTCACACACTAGAGCTTGTTCACACACACTAGAGCTCGTTCACACACTAGAGCTCGTTCACACACACTAGAGCTCGTTCACACACACTAGAGCTCGTTCTCACACACTAGAGCTCGTTCACACACACTAGAGCTCGTTCACACACACTAGAGCTCGTTCTCACACACTAGAGCTCGTTCTCACACACTAGAGCTCGTTCTCACACACTAGAGCTCGTTCACACACACTAGAGCTCGTTCACACACACTAGAGCCACACTAGAGCTCGTTCACACACACTAGAGCTCGTTCTCACACACTAGAGCTCGTTCACACACACTAGAGCTCGTTCACACACACTAGAGCTCGTTCACACACACGATCTCTTCAGAAACTACACTTTAAATCTCTTGACAAACTAAAAGACCTAAATGACATTAGTATGTGTTCTAGATAAAACAGATTGTACTGAATGTCCGCTTGATTATTTGACTCTAGATCAGGATTTGAGTCTCTTCTTCTAACCACAGGTCGAGATGTGTCGCTCCAAACACAACTCTGTGATGCTGTTTGCGAATGTTCGTTATAACCAGAGAATGTCTAATAACGGGAGAACTTCCACTCTCAGTAAACTTCCGGCTTCTGAACTGGTTGCAGTTCCACTCTGCCTCCACATGAGGGCGCTCACAGGACGAGTGCAGGATGAATGGAGGTCTATAGAGCTATACCCCTCAAAATCCACTTTCCTCAGGATATCATTTTTTGTCTAGTAATTTGAATGTTGTATTCGAAAGGAGATGCAAAGAAATTACACATTGCTGGGTGTTAGATTTTTTTAGAGTCACTTATTTGCTTTAAAAGGTCTTTTAAAATGTCAATGACGTCATACACATCGCACGACCAGAGATACTGCTTTACGGCAATCCTTCAGTCACTTAGACTCCCATTCATTTTGCACTCATGGGCGATCGCCCCCAGTGGAACTCTGGTGGAACTACAACCAAAATTCGGTACAATAGGACTTAATAGGGAGTGGGCAGGCTCTCCGCAGACGGGCTCTGGTTATAACGATGGTTTCGGGAAACACCGACTCGTTGAACTGCCGATAACGACGGGACTTGCGACCGTAGTTGGCTAACGATGTTTTCGGGAAACACACCCCTGAAGATCTTCTAGGAGTCGATCACAAACGTTCATGACACTGAAACACTCGCTTGTGAAAACAGCATCAATAATATAATGCAGGTGACCTTTGACCTGGTCTTTGGTATCTAGCTGTGCAGGAACTGAAGGCAGTTTGTTTGGTTAAGGTGAGCAGGTTTGGCCACCTGATTGTACAAATGCAACAGTTCACGTTTGTTTGGTTTTGCCACGAAAAAAATAAAAAAGACACAAAAAGAAAGAATCGAGGGATTCACGTCCAGCATTCCAGATTCCGCACAGTATTCGGGAAGCGCGTTTGCTTCCCGTCATCATGGCAGCAGGAGGTACGTAGTGTAAATCTCCACACTTCACAACAACGCTTCATGAGTGATTATATTCATAGCATCTTAAAAATAACGAGTTCACTTAAAAACATCACAGTACTTCCTGAGAGAGACGCTTCCAGTTACGGAGAGCAAACGTGATTTATGGACAATAAAGAGGAGGATGTTCTGCTTCGGTTTGTGGAATGATTTGATGGTTACGCTGAGAACTTCATCACACCATTCATGGGTGAATCTCATGAAACCTCTGAGAAAAACATGATATTTTGATCCAAAATCAGCGGAAAGAAATGAGAAAACATGTTGGACGTTTTAAATTGTGAGGCTATTATCATGACAATGACATGAAACGGTTCTAAAAACAGACTTAAATTTCCTTATAATTTTTTTTATTATATTATATTAGTGCTGTCAAATCATCAATTTATCGGAATTAATCACATCTAACATAAAAGTTTGTAATTCTATAATATATGTGTGTGTATATATATATATACATACACACACACATGCACACAAATATATATATATATATATTTTTATATAATATTACATACTATATTTGTGCATATATATATATAAAATTGCTGTCACATCAATCACATCTTACAAAAAAGTTTGTAATTGTGTGTGTGTATATATATAATATATATATACATACACACACAAATATATATTATATATAATAATTTATATAATATTTTTATATATAATTGCAGTCAAATAAATTATTCGTGATTAAGCGCATCTTACATAAAAGTTTGTAAATAAGTAATGTGTGTGTGTGTATATATATATATAATTGCTTTCGAATCAAATCACATCTAACAAGTTTGTGTATATACAAACTTTTATGTTAGATGTGATTAATCGCAATTGTTGTATTTGACAGCACTAATATATATACACACACACACAAACACATACATATATACTGTATATTATTGCTGGCAAGTCGATTAATCACGATTATCGCATCTAACATGAATGTTTGTGTATATACACAGATGTGATTAATCATGATGAATTGATTTGACAGCATAATATATAATATATATATATATATATAATTTATTTTATTTTATGTACTATATTATACTATATATATAATTTTTGATGTTGTTGTTGTTGTTGTTGTTTTCATGAGATTCACCCATATATATTTAAAACTTGCCCTGAGATCCAGATGAAATAAACGTATGAGCAGATCCACGGCAGGCCGATCGCTCGTCCAAACATCGACTGACACATTCAGCTGCTTTCTGAGGTATTCGACTGTTGTTCTGAGAGACAGACGGCTCTGAAATCATCAAACGCTTGAGAGAACCTTGTATAAGATCCCGGGATTTTCCTCTTCCCTAGCGATCCCGTCCTCGGGTCCAGACGGATGCATAGAAGAGAGTCAGTGAGGTCCCGTCATAAAACCACGTCAGCATTTCTGATTCTGACGAATTCAAATCGATACAAAACAAAAACAAAATAAAAACTCATTCAGAAAAGGTCTAAACTACAGATCCTGAGGTAAAAGACATTCCCGTAACGTTCCACCGCTGAATGTATGAGGTATGAATGTAAAATGAGGAAAACTTGAGAGAAAAAGTTCATTCAGGAAAAAATAAGTCACGAAAACAATCAGAAGACAGATCGAAACACACTCTAAATAAAAATCTTCAAGTTCTGTAAAACCTGTCCGTCGTTTGGCTGAACGTTCTGATTGTATTTAGCGTTCTCTTAAGCGCCGGGCGTCGTTCATGAAACACATTTCTGTATAAACCGTTCACAAATCCATTCTTACGTTGCATTGAGTTGATTGTGAGGTTTTACAGTAAGAGTGTTTTTGAACGGTTAACTTGTGATTCGTGAACGAGGCCCAGCGATGTTATGTTATGCATATGTGTCGATGTACGTGTGCGAAAACCGTAAATGTTTCTAAACACGCGGACAGCCGAAGTCGACAGGAGAGAATGAGGTACTGATTGTGCAACAGTTTGCGGTCGGCTCGGGTTACGGGGAGCCGCTGGTGGACGGTTCCGCGGAGCTCCGCCCCTTGGGGGAGGAGGAGGAGGCGGGGCTTTGGCTGGGGGCGGAGCTAGAGAAGGGTCGAGCTGGAGGAGCGTGAGACACACACACACCCGCAGACGCTGACTTCTGCGCGAACAGAGTTCCTGTCATAGAAATACACAATTAAAAAAATTGGATTAATAGTGATGCACTGAAATTAATATTTATAATATATATACACACAATGCATTCTGGAGTGAACGAGTAAATTATGACGTTCACTCACTCACACTCTCTCTCTCAGACACACACACACACTCTCTCTCTCTCTCAGACACACACAAAATCGACCATAACTCCAGTAAACTATGGAGTGCCGCAGGGATCTGTGTTAGGCCCTCTGTTATTCTCAATATATATGATGCCACTTGGAAATATTATAAGGAAACATGGAATTAGTTTCCATTGTTATGCTGATGACACTCAAATATATATTTCATCACAGCCGGATGAAAACGCTAAATTTTCCAAATTGACAGAGTGTGTTAAAGATATAAAAGATTGGATGACGCGTAATTTTCTTTTATTAAATCCAGACAAGACAGAGGTAATACTTATCGGTTCAAAAAACCGCCCACAAAACCTCACACAATACAACTTTAACATCATAGGATGTCCTGTTACTTTATCCTCTACAGTAAAAGACCTGGGTGTTATACTCGATTGCAACCTGTCTTTTGAAAATCATATTTCATATGTTACAAAAACCGCCTTTTTCCACCTTAGAAACATTGCTAAGCTACGTAATATGCTATCAGTTTCTGATGCAGAAAAGTTAGTTCATGCATTCATGACCTCGAGACTGGATTACTGTAATGCCTTATTAGCTGGTTGTCCTGCATCCTCAATAAACAAGCTACAGTTAGTCCAAAATGCCGCCGCTAGAGTTCTTACGAGATCAAGAAAATATGATCATATAACACCGATTTTATCATCACTGCATTGGTTACCTATAAAGTTCCGTATTAATTACAAGGTATTGCTACTGACCTATAAAGCCCTAAACGGCTTAGCTCCAGTCTATTTAACGGATCTTCTATCACCCTATAATCCATCGCGCTCTTTAAGATCACTAAATTCAAGGCTTTTGGTCATACCTAGGATATCCAGAACCACCAAAGGAGGGAGAGCATTTTCACATTTGGCTCCAAAACTCTGGAATAGTCTTCCTGATACTGTTTGTTGCTCAGACTCGCTCTCCCAGTTTAAAACTAGATTAAAGTCGCATCTCTTCAGCCAGGCATTCATATAATCCTACAGTTCAAACTACAATCCGGCCTCTAGCTCATAAATGCCAGAGGAGAACTGGCCCCCGACTGAGCCTGGGTTCTCCCAAGGTTTTTTTTCTCCATTAGGTCACCTGATGGAGTTTTAGGACACCATTAGGTCACTTGATGGAGTTTTTCGGTTCCTTGCCACTGTTGCCTTTGGCTTGCTCAGTTGGGGATATTTTGGGGATATTTAATTTAATTTTATCAATCAATAAATTCCTCTTGAAACAAACTTTGTTGTATTATTTTAATTTAATACTGTGAAGCTGCTTTGATACAATCTGTATTGTGAAAAGCGCTATACAAACTAGATGTACCGCATCGCGGTACAAAATATGACCGCCGCTCAGGCCTGCACTGGCTTTCCACAAAAATAAATGACGTGGAGTAATTTGGCTGTATTGCGTGTTTATGTATATACCTAAAAAAAGTAATAGTATGTGCATGTCTGTCTGTGTGTGTGTGTGTGTGTGTGTGTGTGTGTGTGTATGTGTATGTGTGTGTGTTTGTGTATGTGTGTGTCTGTGTGTGTGTGTGTGTGTGTGTGTGTGTCTGTGCGTGTATGTATGTGTGCGTACATGTGTGCGCGTGTGTGTTTGTGTGTGTGTGTCTGTGCATGTGGATTTGTATGTGTGTGTATGGGTGTGTGTCTGTGCGTGTGGATGTCAGTGTGTGTGCATGCTTGCGTTTGTTTGTATTCCTGCATGTGTGTGTGTGACAGTATCATCCTAAACCAGCAACCCTTCGCTCAACAGCACCATCTACAGGCCGATGAGTGTACAGTCACTAAATGTGCACATAAATGAATTTATTTTATACCCCCCCATGGATGAAATTCTACAAAACTTAGCAGAGGATACCCCCAGAGGTTGTCAAGTTAATCATACACATGAAATATGGTGCAGTTCTGAACATCTCCACTGAAGATAGGGGCGGTTAAAGCAGAATAATATTGCATTTTCATTTTTTATGGGAGGGGCGCAAATCACAAATGAGTGATTATGGGCTAGGTTGATGTGGGCCCTTAAGAGCAACATACCATAAATATTTCTTCATCCTCGTTGCCACGGTTCAGGTAGTTATTTAGGAAAAACTGCATTTTTGGGGGTTTGGGGGGGCCCAGCGCGGGGGTGGGGGTGGGGGGGGGGGTGGCCCCCGGGGACCAAACGAAATTTTTCCGTAGAAGTCTAGTGGGGCTACATGCCCACCAAATTTCATGTTCCCCGGTGTTTCGGTGTCCCTGGTATCGTTGACGAAAAATTTACGGGGGCCCCAGCGCAGGGGGGGGAAGTGGCCCCCG
>NC_138734.1:44090234-44105234 GCF_965113295.1 Leuciscus leuciscus | reverse complement strand
AGCAAATGTTCAGTCAAAGTCAAAGCCAAATATGACGTCACAAGTAGTTTTATTGAAACCGACTATTTCCACACACACAAGTACTGTCCCCCTTTACTTAACATAAATTGTAAGAATATGACTAATAGTAAAGACTAGTACTAATAAATAAACATTAGGCCTATGCTAAAGCTATTAAATAGCAGTCCCAAACTAGTTTTTGTTAATACAATGTTGGTATGAGCCACTAGAGTCATTTAAAAATATTAAAAATAACACAAAGAAAAATAAAGTGGCATTTTGGGGTTAATATGGAAGGGACAGTTACCATGGTGAATACACAATATTAACAATAACTGTTAATGAACCATGGAAACTGCTCCTGGTGAATAGTATGAAAATCATCCCTGCATTACTTTTATTTTGTGTAATTTACAACGTAACGGCGTTGCATGCTCGTAGTTTATTCTGCACTTTATATACAGTGAGGCGATACACAGCGCGCGCCGCCATTTGCGCGTGCAATTGAAGAGTGTTCGCTACGAGAACAGGATAACGGCTGACGTGACAGGACAAGAAAGTCCGTTTTTCTGAGGTGAAAGACTTTATTTCAGCGTACACTTATGTCGTCTAAAAGTGTCCGCCGTCTGTGTGAAACAGTATATTTTTATTTACCCGCCACGGTGGCCGGTAGGTGAAGCGAGTTTACCCGCCACAACACAAAATCACCCGCATTTGGCTGGTGGCGGGTGCTAATTTCCATCCCTGATGAGGGCACAGACTCAGAGGCAGACGGTACTGTAAGTGTTACACACAATACAACAATAATAAAACAATGCATTGACATTTACTTTTGATACTCAAGTACTTTTAAAAACGAGTAATTCTGTACTTTTACTGAAATAAAAATCGCTCTTTACAACTTTTACTTGTAACGGAGTAATATTTGACCAGTAGTGTCTGTACTTTCACTCAAGTAAGGAAGTTGTGTACTCTGTCCACCTCTGGTTTTGATATATTGATCAACACTATATATTATGCATCAGTGAATCTTTTCATCATTGCGTTTTCCCAATACAAAACTACTACATAAGATAAAATAAAATGTTCAATATATTATTTTGAAAAAAAAATTCATTGCTACGATCATCAAACGTCGCGTTTCATTTCACCGCAGTCTGAAACACTAAAGGCAGATGTTGGTCCAGAGGTCAGAGGTCAGAGGTCAGCTCACACACAGGTGGGATCCGGGCGGAAAAACACACACTAGCTGCTTTACGCAAACACTGACCTGGATAACCCAGAACCGGCCCGAGACTACCAAACATTCACACACCAGATATCATTATTAATATTGTTTCACTAGTGTGATCAGGACACTATAGTTCATTAGTGTAAGTGAGGAGAGCAAAATAAAGTAAACTGTGACATATTATACCCAAATATTCTTCATACAGTGACATTTATACAAATTTGGGACACTTTGAGCTGATCATGTTTTGCTGTAGTGTTTTGTCTTTAATTGCTAATGCTCTTTTTACACACAGACTGAACAAAATGAAGCATTGCTTGGTGATTGGTTGAGCTAAACTGGTATTATCTAATAGTGTAGTTAAATTTAACAGCTGACAGATATTCAACATAATTCATGTGTGAGACAGTCTAACAGAAGGACGGACAAAACCAGTCAAATATCAACTGAGTTCTGCTCATATTTTATTACCGTTTTCTAAACTATAGTGAATAAACTGTGATGATGTGAGAAATGTTCTGAATAAATGTTGGTTTGACTGTACAATTACGAAAATTACACAATGGCTCATTCCTAATTAATCAATAGGAAAACCTCCTTGAAGAAACAGACTAGAACAGATTCTTATCAACAGTGTCCTTTAGAAAGGCTCACAAACGTGCGAGAACGTGCAGTGAAAAACACTCCGAGTTCAAAGGTCACGTGGCGCGCCCCGACACGCACACGTCAACACAAAAGACATTCAGTGTGTGTTTTGCTCGGCATTATGGGAGATCAGGTCCAGAATAATCTTTTTAGACATCATTTAATGCCTCTGACCATCAACACAACATCAAACAATTAGTACAACCGCAGGGGTCAAAGGTCAGGCCGAGGTTATTGATGGCTGAATTAAAGCGCCGGTCAGCAAGAAGCCACACAGAGAATAGAGAACCAATGGAGGAGAGACAATAGAAACAGTCCTGAATGATTAATACTGACTGCAGTTACACGCACGCACGCACGCACGCACGCACGCACGCACGCACGCACGCACGCACGCACGCACGCACGCACGCACGCACGCACGCACGCACGCACGCACGCACACGCACGCGCACGCGCACGCGCACACACACACACACACACACACACACACACACACACACACACACACGCACACACGCACACACACACACACACGCACGCACGCACGCACACGATGCAATTTTTAAAGAAATAATTAAAGGAAATGTTACTGACCCTAAATATAAACATGTAATTTAAACTGAAGTCACATTAAGTGTGTTACTGCACAGAACCTCAGTGTTTGTTCCCGGACAGTCTCTGTATAAACAGAGCCGATTGGCTGCAGTTTCAGTGAGGCGCCACCGCTGGCTGGAGCTGCGTCCTGATTGGCCCTCGGCTAACACTCCCATCATGCCTTGCTGGCTTGATTCTCCCAGTGGGACGAGCCCATCAGGAGCAGAGTGATTAATGGCCGGCGGGGTCAGAGGTCACGCTGCGTTTGAGGCCCTTGTACTTCTGTGTGTGTTTGCACATGAAGAGCATCAGGAAAACGTCTGGCTGTACGGCAGAACGCGTAAAACACCCACAATCACACACACACACTCTCACTATTACACTCACAGCCACTCTCACACACACTATCTCTCTCTCTCACACACACACACTATCACACACGGACACACAATTTTGTACACACTCGCTCGCTCACACACACACACACACACACACACACACACACACACACACACACACACACATACATAAAACAAAAAATATAAGCGATGATTGTGATGCGATTCTCCGAGATGATGATCTGAAAGGGTGACGGCGTTTGACCTGTAACCCGATTCGCTGAGAACAGCGTTCTGCCGAACTCAATCAATATCCTGACAGTCATACATCAGCGCCGCACATTAAATATGGCTGATTTCACATGATGGACGTGCAGTGAATAATTCAGAGGCAGAGAGTGACCGGCTCCACGCCAGAGACACACACACACACACACACACACACACACACACACACAGGGAACGAGTTTCTCCTAGAACGCACGGATGAATCCGGTGCTTCACACACACACACACACACACACACACACACACACGGGCTCCTGCACTCAGGTTTGATTTATTTTTAATGGCAGGTCAGGGACATAAAAGGTAACGCTCAATGACTGCAGGGAATCTGCTATATTTAGTCTGGCCCGTGACTCATGACTGACGGATTTACACACACACACACACACACACATATTACGTGTCCGTTACAACAGCAGGTGTTTACATGCACGTCACTCGTACATCAAAATGCACACACACTACCAGTCAAAACTTTTGGATCGGTAAGATTTAAAAATGTTTTTTTAATTATTCGTCGGTTACTCCAATAACCAGAAGCACAAATACAGCCTCACACATACAATGAGGGGGAAAGAGCATTTAATTCAAAAGGAAAGAGCACTTTTGAACGGCAGCGTTTAATGTTACAAAAGATTCTATTTCAGAGAAATTCTGTTCTTTTGAACTTTATATTCATCAAAGAATCCTGAAATAAAAATGTAAAAAACTGTTTTTAACACTGATAATAATTATAAATGTTTCTTCATCATCAAATCATCATATTAGAGTGATTTGTGAAGGATCATGTGACACTGAAGACTGGAGTAATGATGCTGAAAATTCAGCTTTGATCACAGGAATAAATTACACTTTACTATATATTCACATAGAAAACAGATGATTTACATTATAATAATATTTCACAATATTACTGGGTTTTTATGTTGTTGTATTTTTAATCAAATAAATGCAGCATTGGTGAGCCGAAGACACTTCCTTTAAAAACATTAAAAATCTTACCGATCCGAAACTGTTGACTCGTAGTGTAAACATCCATTAATATTATTAATATTATGATCCATGTTTGTGTTTACCAGCAATCCAGCATTTTGACCAAAATATGAGTGAAAATGGACAGCGACTATCAAACAAACTCTCCAAGGATTAATCGTGACTCTTCCTCAGTGCAATAATGGAAAACTACGTTGAAACATTTCCATATGCACACAGAAAACATGTCGTACACGACAGGAAAAACACAAAAATCACAAACAAATCCTGGCGGAAAGAAATTTCCATTTTCTGCATCAAACGAATCGTATTTGTTTACAAGAACTGAAAGTACACACACGTATCGGCATCCGATCTTACTGATCATTAATAACATCTGGATCAAAAACCAGGATGAAACATCCGAACTAATCGCTTTAGCCGAGGGAACACTTCACATTAAGCTTTCATTTGTTCACATTAGTAAATTACAGCGGATCACATTAACTAACAACGAACAATACTGCATTAATCTGAACGTTTAGTTCGGTTAACATTAGTTAACGCACTGTGAACATTTGTATTAACTAACATTAACAAGGTAATAAATGCTGTAATATACACTGCTCATTGTTATTTAATGCTTTAACTAATATTAACAAATGAGACCTTATTGTAAAGTGTTACCAGTTATATTAACATTGTTTATATCTGGTTTGATGTGTTAACCAGATTTACTTGAAGATTTGAGGAATCCTTCATCATGTCCGTAGCGAAAATGATGCATAATTATAGTAGAAGCATATTTTAGCATATTATTATAATTAATTGTTGGAGTCTATTTAAAATGTTTAATTAATTACACCGTGTCCTAAGCAGACGTGATGCGATAAGATTCCAGCGACAAATTATTTGTCTGTCCACACTAGACGCGACTGCAAGATGCATCAATCGATAAAAACCCACAGCCAATCAGAACAGCGTGTGGGTAGAGTCAGCCAATCAGAACAGCATGTGGGCGGAGTCAGCCAATCAGAATAGCGTATGGGCGGAGTCAGCCAATCAGAACAGCGTGTGGGCGGAGTCAGCCAATCAGAACAGCGTGTGGGCGGAGTCAGCCAATCAGAACAGCGTGTGGGCGGAGTCAGCCAATCAGAACAGCGTGTGGGCGGAGTCAGCCAATCAGAACAGTGTGTGGGCAGAGTCAGCCAATCAGAACAGTGTGTGGGCGGAGTCAGCCAATCAGAACAGTGTGTGGGCAGAGTCAGCCAATCAGAACCACGTGTGGGCGGAGTCAGCCAATCAGAACAGCGTGTGGGCGGAGTCTCACGGCACCAGAGAGTAATCTTGACGGCACTTGCAAGAACATGGATAAGTACATAATCAAATTCACAAATATTACACAATTTAAACATTATTCAAATACATAGGCTACTGAGTTACTAAAACAATCTTTGTCAAAGAATACACTTGTTTGTTCACCGTTTGAACGTTCTTGTTTCCATTTGTTTAATTTCCAGATCTGAGGTGAATTATCCACTGTTGCTTTTACAGCCACAAAACTGGAGCACTAAATGATATTCAGAGTCACATGACACGCTTTTAACATTAAATAAAGCACATAAACAGCACCTGAGATTATCATCGCCACACTTTGTATTTGTTGTTCCAGCGCGACGTCGCAGAAAAAGCCGTCGGCTGGTTAGGACAAACACTCTGATTTACATGGAGAAGAACCTTTTATCGCGCGCCGCGGTGTCGCGTGTAGTTAGCACACGGTTGAGTGAACGATTCAATGACTCACAAGTTTTTGAAGCAAATCTCTTGAATGAATGATTCAATGACAGATACATTTATGTCACATCTATGAAAAAAAAAGAAAATGAAAAAAAATAAAGAAGTAATTTCAGTTTATCTACTTCCAAAATTTCACATTTATTTCAGTGTCGTTCCTTTTGCGAAATTCACCCGCAATTTCTGAGTGAAAACTGGTCCATTTGTTTCCTCTCGTATTATGCATTCTTTTCTTGTTTGTCGTCAACAAGCTTATTTGTCTGATACTTGCTTTTTCAACATCTATATGTGTCTATATTTGTTTTTTGCTGTGGTTTTCTTTATGTACTTATCTGTACTGCATTGTTTGCTTAATAAAAAAAGTAAAATACAAACAATACTGTCTGCAAAGAGGCGCACTGAACTAAACTGAAGAGAGACGTGTAACGAGACTCCGGTTAATGAAGACGGCTCACCTGGACAGATAAAAGCAGGACAGCAGAGGACGGCACTCAAAACCCTCGACGGCACGAAAAGTGAGACGGCCAATTTATGTGTAACCGGAGTGTGTGTGTGTGATCCTCCGGGGAGCAGAAGAGATCAGGATCTTATCAACACCTCATCGAAACACGAGCAGACCCTCATGGAGAAACACACTTCACAAGCAGCTTCTTTCACATGAAACACACTGTAAGATGCTCTCGGGTCACAGCCGGAGGTCACACACACACACACCCTGAGGTCACACACACACCCTGGGGTCACACACACCCTGTCAGAGGTCAGATAAAGACAACAGCCACTTCCCATTATAATCAATGAGTAAAGATGAAGCAGTCAGCTGGAGAGAGATCATTAGCGCTGGAGACACACAACTATTGCTCCATCTGATGCTTTATTCACCAGTCTGGGGTCAGGCAGCGTTCATTTGGTCAAAAATACAGTACAAATGTGAAATATTAATGCACTTTAAAACAGCTGTTTTCTATGTGAATATATAGTAGTGTAATTTATTCCTGTGATCAAAGCTGAATTTATTTAATTAAAAATACAGTAAAAAAAAAAGATCACAAAATATTATTGCACTTTAAATCAGCTGTTTTCTATGTGAATATATAGTAAAGTGTAATTTATTCCTGTGATCAAAGTTGAATTTATTTCATTAAAAATACAGTAAAAAAATCACAAAATATTATTGCACTTTAAATCAGCTGTTTTCTATGTGAATATATAGTGAACTGTAATTTATTTCTGTGATCAAAGCTGAATTTATTTCAGTAAAAATACAGTAAAAATCACAAAATATTTTTGCACTTTAAATCAGCTGTTTTCTATGTGAATATATAGTAGTGTAATTTATTCATGTGATCAAAGCTGAATTTATTTCATTAAAAATACAGTAAAAAAATCACAAAATATTATTGCACTTTAAATCAGCTGTTTTCTATGTGAATATATAATGAAGTGTAATTTATTCCTGTGATCAAAGCTGAATTTATTTAATTAAAAATACAGTAAAAATCACAAAATATTATTTCACTTTAAATCAGCTGTTTTCTATGTGAATATATAATGAAGTGTAATTTATTCCTGTGATCAAAGCTGAATTTATTTAATTAAAAATACAGTAAAAATCACAAAATATTATTGCACGTTAAAATCAGCTGTTGTCTATGTGAATATATAGTAAAGTGTAATTTATTCCTGTGATCAAAGCTGAATTTGTTTCACAAAAAATACAGTAAAAATGTGAAATATTATTTCACTTTAAATCAGCTGTTTTCTATGTGAATATATAGTAAATTGTAATTTATTTCTGTGATCAAAACTGAATTTGTTTAATTAAAAATACAGTAAAAATGTGAAATATTATTGCACTTTAAATCAGCTGTTTTCTATGTGAATATATAGTAAAGTGTAATTTATTCCTGTGATCAAAGCTGAATTTTCAAAATCACTACTCCAGTCTTCAGTGTCACATGATCCTTCAAAAATCATTCTAATATGATGATTTGATGTTCAATAAACATTTATGATTATTATCAGTGTTGAAAACATCATATGTTTGTGGAAACTGAGATTTTTTTTTTTAGGGATTCTTGGATGAACATGCATATTCCTAGAACCGCGTATACTAAATGAGGCAAGCTATTTTAAGACATGAAGAAATATTTTTCAAGGAAAAAACATTTAAATATGTAATTTTGGTGATCAAAGATGAGTTTTAAGGGATAAAATGATTGACTACATGGAGACTTTAAGCTGTTGAACGGAAGGGCAGATGTGAAGGTAGTTTTCCTAACAAGCTGCTGCTGTTCGTAATTGGTATGACATTAAATTAAACTACTCTAACTAGTTTAAGCGACGTATGTGTCTATTACACAAATAAATACAAGTGTTACATTTTTCCACCTGGTTATTATCTAGTGGTAAATATTGATGATGCAGTTCACAGACAAATAATACAGTATAAAGACAGACATGCAACTATTTACATGTTTTCTTTGTTGCAAAAAATCCGGTTTTTTTGTCTTGTTTTCCAACACAGTAAGTTATCCTTAAAACAAGATATATTCACTGATGACTTCAGAAAATATCACTAATTTTGTGATGTTTTTGCATAAAACAAGAAAAAGCTGTATGTGTCAGTGAGGTCAGAAAAATTATACTTTTTTTCCTTTTGAATTAAATTATTTTTCTGACCTTACAGGGAACACCTTACTGGTTAAAAAAAAAGCTGATTTTTCGCAGAGCTGTCAAAGATTGATTAAATATTTCCAAATCGGCAGACGGAACTGAATGTGGAAATAACTATGAAAAACATGACATTTATCACATTTAAAGTAGGAACAGCTGCAGTGATTGAGTGTCTTTCAGCGCGAGGCGAGAAGAAAAGGAAAGAGCGACAGGACGAGAAGACATTTATAACCATCCAGAGAGAAATGATAAATGCCTTACAGCTTCTAACATATCATTTAAAATACATCCAGAATGTTATTTTGGACCGAAAACGCATTTACGCACTCTTATAATCAGAGATAAATATATAGGGACTAAGAATAAAGTGCTGATTCAAGGGCCCGCACCCAGTCTCAGATAAATCACTGGCTCCAGTCGCAGTGAACTGGTGTTTTGCTATGAAGAAAGCTTCATGTCTTCCTCGTGTTGTGTGTTTCAGAGGTTCATCAATCACGCTGTGAGACACGGGCCCCCGATCCAGCCCCACACACACTTCATCGGGTTTCAGAGGCCCTCGAGGCGGAAGAGCCAGCGGTGGGACGATCCTGCAGAACAGCTCATTCTGGTGCATGAAACACACACACATGATCTGATATTACAGGACCGGTTCAGTCGAACACTGGCCATTCACACTCATGTTACTCCAAACCTGCACAAAAGGGGATGTTCTGAAACTAAATGTGGTCTAAAAACATGGACTTTCTATGGAAACTTGTTTCCGCTACAGAATATAAAAATAAAAAAGGTAACAATTGTGAGATATAAAATCAGAATTGTGAGATATAAAGTCAGAATTGTGTGATATAAAGTCAGAATTGTGTGATATAAAGTCAGAATTGTGAGATATAAAGTCAGAATTGTGAGATATAAAGCCAGAGTTGTGAGATATAAAGTCAGAATTGTGAGATATAAAGTCAGAATTGTGAGATATAAAGCCAGAGTTGTGAGATATAAAGCCAGAGTTGTGAGATATAAAGCCAGAGTTGTGAGATATAGTCAGAATTGTGTGATATAAAGTCAGAATTGCGAGATATAAAGTCAGAATTGTGAGATATAAAGTCAGAATTGTGAGATATAAAGTCAGAATTGTGAGATATATAGTCAGAATTGTGAGATATAAAGTCAGAATTGTGAGATATAAAGTCAGAATTGTGAGATATAAAGCCAGAGTTGTGAGATATAAAGTCAGAATTGTGAGATATAGTCAGAATTGTGTGATATAAAGTCAGAATTGCGAGATATAAAGTCAGAATTGTGAGATATAAAGTCAGAATTGTGAGATATAAAGTCAGAATTGTGAGATATAAAGCCAGAGTTGTGAGATATAAAGTCAGAATTGTGAGATATAAAGTCAGAATTGTGAGTTATAAAGTCAGAATTGTGAGATATAAAGTCAGAATTGTGAGATATAAAGTCAGAATTGTGAGTTATAAAGTCAGAATTGTGAGATATAAAGTCAGAATTGTGAGATATAAAGTCAGAATTGTGAGTTATAAAGTCAGAATTGTGAGATATAAAGTCAGAATTGTGAGATATAAAGCCAGAGTTGTGAGATATAAAGTCAGAATTGTGAGATATAAAGCCAGAGTTGTGAGATATAAAGTCAGAATTGTGAGATATAAAGTCAGAATTGTGAGATATAAAGTCAGAATTGTGTGATATAAAGCCAGAGTTGTGAGATATAAAGCCAGAGTTGTGAGATATAAAGTCAGAATTGTGAGATATAAAGTCAGAATTGTGAGATATAAAGTCAGAATTGTGAGATATAAAGTCAGAATTGTGAGATATAAAGTCAGAATTGTGAGATATAAAGCCAGAGTTGTGAGATATAAAGTCAGAATTGTGAGATATAAAGTCAGAATTGTGAGATATAAAGTCAGAATTGTGAGATATAAAGTCAGAATTGTGAGATATAAAGTCAGAATTGTGAGATATAAAGTCAGAATTGTGAGATATAAAGCCAGAGTTGTGAGATATAAAGTCAGAATTGTGAGATATATAGTCAGAATTGTGAGATATAAAGTCAGAATTGTGAGATATAAAGTCAGAATTGTGAGATATAAAGTCAGAATTGTGAGATATAAAGCCAGAGTTGTGAGATATAAAGTCAGAATTGTGAGATATAGTCAGAATTGTGAGATATAAAGTCAGAATTGTGAGATATAAAGTCAGAATTGTGTGATATAAAGTCAGAATTGTGAGATATAAAGTCAGAATTGTGAGATATAAAGTCAGAATTGTGAGATATAGTCAGAATTGTGAGTTATAAAGTCAGAATTGTGAGATATAAAGTCAGAATTGTGAGATATAAAGCCAGAGTTGTGAGATATAAAGTCAGAATTGTGAGATATAGTCAGAATTGTGAGATATAAAGTCAGAATTGTGAGATATAAAGTCAGAATTGTGTGATATAAAGTCAGAATTGTGAGTTACAAAGTCAGAATTGTGAGATATAAAGTCAGAATTGTGAGATATAAAGCCAGAGTTGTGAGATATAAAGTCAGAATTGTGAGATAGTCAGAATTGTGAGATATAAAGTCAGAATTGTGAGATATAAAGTCAGAATTGTGAGATATAAAGTCAGAATTGTGAGATATAAAGCCAGAGTTGTGAGATATAAAGTCAGAATTGTGAGATATAAAGTCAGAATTGTGAGATATAAAGTCAGAATTGTGAGATATAAAGTCAGAATTGTGAGATATAAAGTCAGAATTGTGAGATATAAAGTCAGAATTGTGAGATATAAAGTCAGAATTGTGAGATATAAAGCCAGAGTTGTGAGATATAAAGTCAGAATTGTGAGATATAAAGTCAGAATTGTGAGATATAAAGTCAGAATTGTGAGATATAAAGTCAGAGTTGTGAGATATAAAGCCAGAGTTGTGAGATATAAAGTCAGAATTGTGAGATATAAAGTCAGAATTGTGAGATATAAAGTCAGAATTGTGAGATATAAAGTCAGAATTGTGAGATATAAAGTCAGAATTGTGAGATATAAAGTCAGAATTGTGAGATATAAAGCCAGAGTTGTGAGATATAAAGTCAGAATTGTGAGATATAAAGTCAGAATTGTGAGATATAAAGTCAGAATTGTGAGATATAAAGTCAGAATTGTGAGATATAAAGTCAGAATTGTGAGATATAAAGTCAGAATTGTGAGATATAAAGTCAGAGTTGTGAGATATAAAGTCAGAATTGCGTGATATAAAGTCAGAGTTGTGAGATATAAACTCGTAATTGTGATATAAAAAGTCGCAATTATCTTTTAAAATGTTTTATTCTGTGACGGAAACAAACTTCCACAGACTTTCAGTGTTTGGGAACATTTTCAGAAATTCCGCTTTTTTCAGTGCAAATGCAAAAATATTGAGATACTGAATATCATAAAAATTTTGAGAAACTTCACTCGAAAATATTTAGGCTCAACTGCTGTTGTACAGTTTATTACATTTGTATAAGTAATATGCATTTTTAAAAATGTTATTTTTCATAAAATTTCTAAGAAATGTCTGAATCATAGACTCATACAATGAAAGCTTTTGTAAACAAATATTGCATGAGGGTTTTAAATATTAAAATATTTTTCTTTTTGATTTACTATTTTTAGTCCACCTCCCATTAAGACTCTGTTGTATATTTTTAACATGCATTATTTATTTTAAAACCATTTAATTTTTATTTTTGTGATATACTTTATAAATAAAATTAAATAAATAAAATTAAAGTCTTTGTAAACAATCTTGGGATTGAATCACATTACTATTTTAAATATTAAAAAAATTATGTATTTACTTTTTAGTCCACTTCCCATTTACACTGCTGTTGTATATTGAATATTTATATTGTGAAATGCATATAATATTTACAGTTTTAACATATACAATCTATGCGATGCATATTTGTCAGTCACACGTGTATGAAATACACAATAACTAGATTTATACATTTATCACCAATAAAATTCAATTTCATACATTTGAACTAATTTGATATTAAATATTTATGCTGATTCTTACCAATCGAATAAATGCATTATACAAATATGATTATTTAAATAAAATTAAAAAAGCAAATAAACTATGATTTTTTGACAGCAGAAATCTCACCCGTTTCATTTCATATGAGTTTATTAGTTTGTTGCGTGCGTGTATGAGAGTGTGTGTGTGCATGTTTAGGCATGTGTTTGTGTGTGCGTATGTGAGAGAGAGTATGTGTTTTGTGAGTGTCCGTGTGAGTGTGTGTACGTGTTTAGTGTGCGTGCGTGTGTGTATGCGAGTGTGTGAGTGTGTGTGAGAGTGTGTGAGAGTGTTTGCGCGTGCGTGTGTGAGTGAACCTAATTGGTTCTGTGCATGGCTGTTGATTGGATGTTGGGGAAGTGGGCGTGTCTCTCTCTAGAAGGGGCGGAGTTTAAGCGCACTCAACGATTGGAGAATCCTGCAAGACTGGAAGATCCAGTTTTCACATTTCTGATTGAACATCACGAGGTCAAAACATTTTGGTTCCACTTTATTTCGATAGTCCACTTTAGACACTATACTAACTACAAGTAACTTTTCAACTACATGTCAACTAGCTCTCATTAGAGTATTAGTAGACTGTTAGGGTTCGGGTTAGTAGATTAAGCTGACTTAGTTACTTATAGTCAGTAGAATAACTGTTGGGGATCATCACAATAAAGAGTTAGCAGATATTAAGCAATGTCTACTAATACTCTAATGACAGTTAGTTGACATGTAGTTGCAAAGTTACTTATAGTTAGTAGAATGTCTAAAGTGGACTATCGAAATAAAGTGTTTTTTAAAAATGAAACACAAGCACAGAGGAATTGTTGAAGACCTATAACATGCATTTAGGAAACAGATGAATTTCCATTAACTGGAGCGATCTGATGAAGATCTGGTTCAGATTAGACGTGTCTGCACCTGTGACACGATGTGGAACCACAACTGGAGCTGGTGTGGTGTGTAACACATCTGTGTGACCTCCTTAACATCTCAAACGCTCGTGAATCAGTCATGGACGGCTCAGCCTCGGAGGATTCTGATCTTTATCAGAGCACTTTTACTTTACGACATTCCAAAGCATAAAATCATACTTTTTACTCCACTACATTTCATAAAAACGTCGTTCATTGATATTTCGAACTGAAGAAATCGCAACCCGACACCCAACGAACGATCACACTGAACGAATCATTCGTGAGTCAGACTGAATCGATTGCAGCTGTTCTTGAATCAATGACTCACTGATTCACTGATCCGCTCAAAATGAACCGGGAGCTTGAAACGAGCAAAACGTAAGTTTTAGACTTAATTATTGTAAATTAAAATCATATTTAGGTCATGATTTCCAGATTTTTGTGAACCAAATTTTGCTATAAAAGTGTATTGTAAGTATAAAAATTATAATGTATGATAAGTTGTTGTAATAAAATAAAAAGCTGGCTTATTATAATATAATATAATATAAGCACGTATAACAAAATGAAAATGTTTATAATAAAAGAAAAGACGATATAATAGAGTCTAAATATACCCACCAACTAAATTAATATTTATATAATAAAACATGATATAATGTTATATAATGTGATGTAATATAATATGATATAATATAATGCAGTCTGATTAAACTCACAAACAATAATATTTATGATATATTATAATGTAGTCTGAATGAACCCACAAACAAAATTAATATAATATAATAATATAATATAATGCAGTCTGTATTTATATAACAAAACATAATATGCTATATAATGTAATGTGATATAAAGTAGTGTAATAATATAAAGCAGTCTGATTAAACTATAAATTAATATTTATGCAATGTGATGTAATATATTACCAATATAATATAATATAATATAATATAATATAATATAATATAATATAATATAATATAATATAATATAATATAGTCTGATTAAACCCTCAAACCTGATGGAAGACATTTGACTATTTTTGTGTGCTTTACAACAGTGTGTTTGATTTTCTTTGGCAAAACGTGATTTATATAATGTTATATAACTATCGGACGATTAATCAATAGTTGTGATAGGCCAATTCATCGATCAGTCCTTTTTACTTTTAATCAATTACTTTTGTACTTTTACTCAAGTGGTATTACAAATGAGTGCTTATACTTTCACTGGAGTAATATTGTGTCTGGATGTGTGTATTTCCCCCACGACTGTGAACTAAACCCGAGCTCAGACTCACACAGGAATACGCCAGTGTCTGACACTCAAACACTGAAACTGCAGAACATGTGCCTTTCCTGAAGCGGCTCGACACGGGCCTCAACCCTGACGCTCCGTTAAACCCAGCTGCTGAAAACCACACACACACACACACGCACACACAGACACAGACGAACTCACGCACATACACACACGCGCACACACACACACAC
>NC_138734.1:44075234-44085234 GCF_965113295.1 Leuciscus leuciscus | reverse complement strand
CGGTGTTGGAACGCAGCCGTTTTCTGCCAAGCTGCCAAAATATGACGAACAGACTTCGATAGCGTTTTTAACTCCACACTTATTTTAAGCAGCAGCCGTTATTAGCTCAATCATGTAATACTGTGTTCTCACACACACTCATACACACACTCAGTCACTCAGCTGTTATTAGCTCAATCATGTAATACTGTGTTCTCACACACACACACACACACACACACACTCAGTCAGTCACTCAGCCATTATTAGCTCATTCATGTAATACTATGTTCTCACACACACTCATACACACACTCAGTCACTCAGCCGTTATTAGCTCAATCATGTAATACTGTGTTCTCACACACACACACACACACACACACACACACACACACACACACACACACACACACACACACACACACACACACACACACACACACACACACACACACACACAGCCAGTCATTCATGTAATACTGTGTTCTCACACACACAGACACACACAAAGCTGTTATTAGCTCATTCATGTAATACTATGTTCTCACACACACTCATACACACACTCAGTCACTCAGCCGTTATTAGCTCATTCGTGTAATACTGTGTTCTCACACACACACACACACACACACACACACACACAGTCACTGAGTTCAGTCATATAACAGTCTGTACAGTGTTTACACCACATCTTTGTTTACACACGCGCTCTGAGCGACAACCAGCCAGACGAATTTGATTTTGTAAATGAATCTAATTTGACCACGAGATTACACCAACCCAACCCAACCCAACAATCAAATGAGCTAAACACAATTGATAAGCCAAATGAGGTTGCACTAATTTCCATTTAGTAAAACAAGACAAGCCCCAGATTTGCATAACTAGTCTTGAAACGTGATCCATTTGTGGCCAGCTGTCCATCGCCCAGCCTTCGGTTATACCTGGTGAGACTGTTGATTTCCCCACACAAACCACACAAACAACACAACACAAACCACACAAACAACACAAACCACACAAACAACACAAACCACACAAACCACACAAACAACACAAACCACACAAACCACACAAACAACACAAACCACACAAACAACACAAACCACACAAACCACACAAACAACACAACACAAACCACACAAACAACACAAACCACACAAACCACACAAACAACACAAACCACACAAACAACACAAACCACACAAACAACACAAACCACACAAACCACACAAACAACACAAACCACACAAACCACACAAACAACACAAACCACACAAACAACACAAACCTCACAAACAACACAAACCACACAAACCACACAAACCACACAAACAACACAAACCAAACAAACCACACAAACCACACAACACAAACCACACAAACAACACAAACCACACAAACAACACAAACCACACAAACAACACAAACCACACAAACCACACAAACAACACAAACCACACAAACCACACAAACAACACAACACAAACCACACAAACAACACAAACCACACAAACAACACAAACCACACAAACCACACAAACAACACAAACCACACAAACCACACAACACAAACCTCACAAACAACACAAACCACACAAACCACACAAACCACACAAACCACACAACACAAACCTCACAAACAACACAAACCACACAAACCACACAAACCACACAACACAAACCACACAACCATTTTTTATTTTTTAATAAACAAACATTTTTTATTTTTTTTCGCCTATCGTGCGTCTACTCTACACCCCTACCACTAAAAAAACCTAAAAAACCTCATAGTTACAACGCGGACTGTTGAGCAGACGCGTCTCAAGCCTATTAGTGATCCAACGCTGCATACTCTTAAAGGTTACGTCCGTGGATCACGGCTGAACGCGTCTTCTCCACACTCACTTACAAACAAACAAACTTATAATATAAATTAGTATTAATATTGATAGCATCACTGGTAGCTTCGTTGCTAACTCACTGTCCATCTGTTAAAATGGCGAATATATCAGATGTAAGTAGTCTACCGTTTGGTGCAGGTGAGGACACATTTGAGCTGCACGCACTGCAGTCTGAGCTGGAAGCTGTTGAGAAACAGATCCACAACCTTTTATTGAGACAGGCCGAGCTGAGAGACCGGTGTTTGGCTCTTGAAACATCACGCGCCGATGCACACAAATCAGTGTTTAACGTTACTAACCCGCTGACTCCGACCGCGTCTACTCCGTGCGTTCCTCAGCATCGGTCGCAATCAGCCATGGTCTCGTTCACTCCGGCTCCAACACGCCACCACGAAGCCTGGGTGGTTCCGCAGCGGAAGACGCGAGTCAGGTTTAGACCAAGACTTTCTCCGACCCTCCCGGTTTTCGAGTTATCCACACAAAACCGCTTCTCCCCTCTACGCGAAACAGAACGCGATGCTGTGATCATCGGCGATTCCATCGTTCGGCACGTACACGCTACGTTAGGTAAAAGTAAGGTGCAAAGTCACTGCTTTCCTGGTGCTCGTGTTTCTGAAATCGCTGCTCGCGTTCCCGAGATCCTGAACGGTGACGAGCGCGTCGGAACTGTGGTCCTGCACGCGGGAGTGAACGACATCAGGCTGCGCCAGACGGAGATTCTGAAGAAAGACTTCAGGAATCTATTCGATACGGTACGCAGCACATCGCCTGAAACAACGATCATTGTGTCAGGACCGCTTCCCACGTACCGACTAGGGCATGAAAAGTTCAGCAGATTATTTGCGCTAAATGAATGGTTAATGTCATGGTGCAATGAGCAGAAACTGCTCTTTGTAAATAATTGGAATCTGTTTTGGGAGCGTCCTAGGCTTTTCCGTGCTGATGGCTTACACCCAAGCAGATTCGGAGCGGATCTTCTGTCAGATAACATCTCCAAAATGTTAAATACCCTTTGACTAGTAACCAAAAGTCCAAATCATAGTCTCTGCTGCACCAATTCAACTGATATAAATACTAGTGTAGAACATTGCATAGAAACCGTGTCTATTCCTCGTTTAGTGAGATCAAATAATAAATCTAATGCAGGATCTAGGAAAAATCTAATTGTTATTAAAACAGAAAATGTTGCTATTAGTAAACAAAAACTATTTCTAAAGCTAGGTCTTCTAAACATTAGATCACTCACACCTAAGGCAGTTATTGTAAATGAAATAGTCACAGATAATAGCTTCGATGTACTTTGCCTTACTGAAACCTGGCTTAAACCAAATGATTATTTCGGTATTAATGAGTCTACTCCTCCTGGATACTGTTATAAGCATGAGCCCCGTCTGATTGGTCGTGGCGGAGGTGTTGCAACCATTTATAGAGATATTCTAAATGTTACTCAGAAAACGGGTTATACGTTTATTTCATTTGAAGTACTTGTACTAAATGTTACGCTCTTAGATGTTAGAAAAACATCCCTATTATCTCTAGCCTTGGCTACCGTATATAGACCGCCAGGGCCTTACGCTGATTTCCTAAAAGAGTTTGCAGATTTTCTCTCAGACCTATTAGTCAATGTCGATAAAGCATTAATTGTTGGAGATTTTAACATACACGTAGATAATCCAAATGATGCGTTAGGAGCTGCGTTTACAGATTTATTAAATTCATTTGGGGTCAAGCAAAACGTCACCGGACCAACACATCGTCTTAATCATACACTCGATTTAATTATATCACATGGAACCGATCCAACCGATATAGATATCATTCCACAAAGTGATGAAGTCACTGATCACTACATGGTAACTTGCATATTACGTACTGCTGTAATATGTCATGCGGCGTCGCGTTATCAACCAGGCAGAACAATCCTTCCATCCACCATAGATAATTTCTCAAATTGCTTATCTAATCTGTCTCAGCTGCTGCCTGAACCCAAACAAACAGATGAACTAGAAGAACTAACTAGCACTATGAGCACCATTCTCTCTAGAACATTGGATGTGGTTGCACCTATTAAATTAAAAAAGGTCAGAGAGAAAAATAAAGCACCATGGTATAACAATACTACGCATGTTTTAAAGAGAGAAACCCGTATTTTAGAGCGTAAATGGAAACAAACTAATTTAGAGGTCTTTAGAATCGCGTGGAAAGACAGTATGTCACGTTATAAAAAGGCCCTAAAAGCGGCCAGGGCTGAGCACCTCCGCAAACTAATAGAAAACAACCAAAATAATCCAAGGTTTTTATTTAACACCGTGGCTAGACTAACAAATAAACAAACGTCACCCGAACAAAATATCCCGTTACAGTTCAGTAGTAATGATTTCATGAACTTCTTCACTGAGAAAATAGAAAGCATCAGAACCACAATTGTAAACGTTCAATCTTCAATCGCGCCTTATAATTCAGCTTCAATTATCACCCCGCAAGAACAATTACAGTGCTTTACAACTATAGAACAAAAAGAGTTAAATAAACGTATCACTTCATCTAAAACAACAACATGTTTATTAGATCCTATACCAACTAAACTACTGAAAGAAGTGTTACCTGTAGTGGAAGAGCCTCTCCTCAATATTATTAACTCGTCTTTATCTTTAGGTCATGTTCCAAGAACATTTAAACTGGCAGTTATAAAACCTCTCATTAAGAAACCACAATTAGATCATAATAATCTAGCAAATTATAGACCCATTTCAAATCTTCCATTTATGTCTAAAATATTAGAAAAAGTGGTGTCTGCTCAACTGGGCTCTTTCTTGCAACAAAATGATATCTATGAAAAGTTTCAGTCTGGATTCAGACCGCATCATAGCACTGAAACCGCGCTCGTTAAAATCACAAATGATTTACTTTTAGCTTCTGACCAAGGCTGTATCTCAATACTAGTTTTACTTGATCTTAGTGCTGCGTTCGATACTATAGATCACACAATACTCTTAGATCGACTACAAAATTATACTGGTGTTCAAGGACAAGCACTAAGCTGGTTCAAATCATACCTATCTGACCGCTACCATTTTGTCTATTTAAATGGAGAAAAATCGATCATAACTCCAGTAAACTATGGAGTGCCGCAGGGATCTGTATTAGGCCCTCTGTTATTTTCAATATATATGATGCCACTTGGAAATATTATAAGGAAACATGGAATTAGTTTCCATTGTTATGCTGATGACACTCAAATATATATTTCATCAAGGCCGGATGAAAACGCAAAATTTTCCAAATTGACAGAGTGTGTTAAAGATATAAAAGATTGGATGACGCGTAATTTTCTTTTATTAAATCCAGACAAGACAGAGGTAATACTTATCGGTTCAAAAAACCGCCCACAAAACCTCGCACAATACAACTTTAACATCATAGGATGTCCTGTTACTTTATCCTCTACAGTAAAAGACCTGGGTGTTATACTCGATTGCAACCTGTCTTTTGAAAATCATATTTCATATGTTACAAAAACAGCCTTTTTCCACCTTAGAAACATTGCTAAGCTACGTAATATGCTATCAGTTTCTGATGCAGAAAAGTTAGTTCATGCATTCATGACCTCGAGACTGGATTACTGTAATGCTTTATTAGCTGGTTGTCCTGCATCCTCAATAAACAAGCTACAGTTAGTCCAAAATGCCGCCGCTAGAGTTCTTACGAGATCAAGAAAATATGATCATATAACACCGATTTTATCATCACTGCATTGGTTACCTATAAAGTTCCGTATTAATTACAAGGTATTGCTACTGACTTATAAAGCCCTAAACGGCTTAGCTCCAGTCTATTTAACGGATCTTCTATCACCCTATAATCCATCGCACTCTTTAAGATCACTAAATTCAAGGCTTTTGGTCATACCTAGGATATCCAGAACCACCAAAGGAGGGAGAGCATTTTCACATTTGGCTCCAAAACTCTGGAATAGTATTCCTGATACTGTTCGTTGCTCAGACTCGCTCTCCCAGTTTAAAACTAGATTAAAGTCTCATCTCTTCAGCCAGGCATTCATATAATCCCACAGTTCAAACTACAATCCGGCCTCTAGCTCATAAATGCCAGAGGAGAACTGGCCCCCGACTGAGCCTGGGTTCTCCCAAGGTTTTTTTTTTCTCCATTAGGTCACCTGATGGAGTTTTAGGACACCATTAGGTCACTTGATGGAGTTTTTCGTTTCCTTGCCACTGTTGCCTTTGGCTTGCTCAGTTGGGGATATTTTGGGGATATTTAATTTGATCAATCAATAAATTCCTCTTGAAACAAATTTTGTTGTATTATTTAAATGTAATACTGTGAAGCTGCTTTGATACAATCTGTATTGTGAAAAGCGCTATACAAATAAACTTGACTTGACAAACAACACAAACCACACAAACAACACAAACCACACAAACAACACAAACCACACAAACAACACAAACCACACAAACAACACAAACCACACAACACAAGCCACACAAACAACACAACACAAACCACACAAACAACACAAACAACACAAACCAAACCACACAAACCACACAACACAAACCACACAAACAACACAAACCAAACCACACAAACAACACAAACCACACAAACCACACAAACAACACAAACCACACAAACAACACAAACCACACAAACAACACAAACCAAACCACACAAACAACACAAACCACACAAACAACACAAACCACACAAACAACACAAACCACACAAACAACACAAACCACACAAACAACACAAACCACACAACACAAGCCACACAAACAACACAACACAAACCACACAAACAACACAAACAACACAAACCAAACCACACAAACCACACAACACAAACCACACAAACAACACAAACCAAACCACACAAACAACACAAACCACACAAACCACACAAACAACACAAACCACACAAACAACACAAACCACACAAACAACACAAACCAAACCACACAAACAACACAAACCACACAACACAAACCACACAAACAACACAAACCACACAAACAACACAAACCACACAACACAAACCACACAAACAACACAAACCACACAAACAACACAAACCACACAACACAAACCACACAAACAACACAAACCAAACCACACAAACCACACAAACAACACAAACAACACAAACCAAACCACACAAACGACACAACACAAATCACACAAACGACACAAACCACACAACAAACAACGACACAAACACCACAAACCACACAAACGCCAAAAACAACGACACAAACCACACAAACACCACAACACAAACCACACAAATGACAAACACCACAAACCACACAAACAATGACACAAACCACACAAACGCCACAAACCACACAAACCACACAAACGCCACAAACCACACAAACAATGACACAAACCACACAAACGCCACAAACCACACAAACCACACAAACGCCACAAACCACACAAACAATGACACAAACCACACAAAAGCCACAAACCACACAAACCACACAAACGCCACAAACCACACAAACAATGACACAAACCACACAAACAATGACACAAACCACACAAACGCCACAAACCACACAAACGCCACAAACAATGACACAAACCACACAAACGCCACAAACAATGACACAAACCACACAAACGCCACAAACCACACAAACGCCACAAACAATGACACAAACCACACAAACGCCACAAACCACACAAACGCCACAAACCACACAAACGCCACAAACAATGACACAAACGCCACAAACAATGACACAAACCACACAAACGCCACAAACCACACAAACGCCACAAACCACACAAACGCCACAAACAATGACACAAACGCCACAAACCACAAAAGGCGAAGCATCAGAAGTATTTCAGCTCTCCTGAGGAGATTCAACACAACCACACCAGGTCAAGTCATCTTCATTTATACAGCGCTTTAACATTATAGAGTTTCACAGCAGCTTTACAGTGATAACAGGAGATTACAGTAACAGAGATTGATAGGCTTTACAGCAGCTCTAGAATAAAGTTATTGTCCAGATAAAGTTAGTTTTATTTTTTGTCTTCTGGTTGTTGTTGTTGGGTTTTTTAACCAGAAGATGCTTCTACTATAATTCAGAATCAATACACAATTTCACTTCTGGAAACACCTTTCAGACAATGAATGAGGAATTCAAGAAATTGACTAGATAAAAACATTAAAGATTATATGTTATATAGATATTGCTGTGATGAATCCTTTTACATTGCCAACGATTGCAAAAAAGAAAAGAAAAGAAAAAAGAAACCAGTTCAGAAGTGAATAACAACATTGCAAACTATAATTCAACATAAATAAGAAAGAAAGAAAGAAAGAAAAAGAAAGACAAAGAAAGAAATCAACAGAAACATTTAGTTCTTTTGAATCGACAGGGTGGCAATAATTCTGAATTCTGTGTGTGTGTGTGTGTGTGTGTGTATACAGAAACAATAAAATTGTTATTTGTTTCTATGATATCGTTTGCTTTACAGTTCTTGTTATGTAAAACAGGGAATTTGTCTGTTAAAAATGTTGAAACCCTAGATGAGTTTTGCGTGAGTTTTGCTTCTCCGCAGTGCGTTGACTTGATGTCACTCGTCTACTGAGCGAAGGATGACATGACATCTGCTGCACGGTCACAGAAAAGCCTGAGCAAACATATGCAGAGCGAGCGCGATCGCATGATCGGACTCTAAAGCTCTTCCACTGGCGTGCGTCACATCTGCAGCGCTCTTATTTGCCTGTTAAATTGATGTTCAAATATCCAACATTCAAACATCAGCCCACGCAGAACATGTTCAAACGCCAGGAGACAACGAGAACCAGACGCGGCTAGAGGAACCGGCTGATCCGGCAAACCTGACACAACACACACTCAACACACACTCAACACACACTCAACACACACTCAACACACACTCAACACACACACTCAACACACACACTCAACACACACTCAACACACACTCAACACACACTCAACACACACTCAACACACACTCAACACACACACCCAACACACACACTCAACACACACCCAACACACACACCCAACACACACACCCAACACACACACCCAACACACACACCCAACACACACACTCAACACACACACTCAACACACACACTCAACACACACACTCAACACACACACCCAACACACACCCAACACACACCCAACACACACCCAACACACACCCAACACACACCCAACACACACCCAACACACACCCAACACACACACACTCTACACACACTCTACACACACACTCAACACACACACTCAACACACACACCCAACACACACACCCAACACACACACCCAACACACACACTCAACACACACACTCAACACACACACTCAACACACACACTCAACACACACACCCAACACACACCCAACACACACCCAACACACACCCAACACACACCCAACACACACCCAACACACACCCAACACACACACACTCTACACACACTCTACACACACACTCAACACACACACTCAACACACACACTCAACACACACACTCAACACACACTCAACACACACTCAACACACACCCAACACACACACTCAACACACACACTCAACACACACACTCAACACACACACTCAACACACACACTCAACACACACACTCAACACACACACACTCAACACACACACCCAACACACACCCAACACACACCCAACACACACCCAACACACACACACACCCAACACAAACCCAACACACACCCAACACACACCCAACACTGCTGCACACACACTGATGCACACACACTGCTGCACACACACTGCTGCACACACACTGCTGCACACACACTGCTGCACACACACTGCTGCACACACACTGATGCACACACACTGCTGCACACACACTGCTGCACACACACTGCTGCACACACGCCGCAGTTACAGAATTAAAACTGGAAAAAATTATCGTGATTTTAACGGTAAAAGACTGTAAAAACTGTTATTAGGCTAATAGAACATTCCCGTACTATATACAGTGAATTGATCTAACTGTACATTTAATGTAATTATGTTTTAATGTAAATGTACAGTTTTTGGAAG
>NC_138734.1:44057734-44067734 GCF_965113295.1 Leuciscus leuciscus | reverse complement strand
CTCGTCTTTATCTTTAGGTCATGTTCCAAGAACATTTAAACTGGCAGTTATAAAACCTCTCATTAAGAAACCACAATTAGATCATAATAATCTAGCAAATTATAGACCCATTTCAAATCTTCCATTTATGTCTAAAATATTAGAAAAAGTGGTGTCCGCTCAACTGGGCTCTTTCTTGCAACAAAATGAGATCTATGAAAAGTTTCAGTCTGGATTCAGACCGCATCATAGCACTGAAACTGCGCTCGTTAAAATCACAAATGATTTACTTTTAGCTTCTGACCAAGGCTGTATCTCAATACTAGTTTTACTTGATCTTAGTGCTGCGTTCGATACTATAGATCATACATTACTCTTAGATCGACTACAAAATTATACTGGTGTTCAAGGACAAGCACTAAGCTGGTTCAAATCATACCTATCTGACCGCTACCATTTTGTCTATTTAAATGGAGAAAAATCGATCATAACTCCAGTAAACTATGGAGTGCCGCAGGGATCTGTATTAGGCCCTCTGTTATTTTCCATATATATGATGCCACTTGGAAATATTATAAGGAAACATGGAATTAGTTTCCATTGTTATGCTGATGACACTCAAATATATATTTCATCACGGCCGGATGAAAACGCAAAATTTTCCAAATTGACAGAGTGTGTTAAAGATATAAAAGATTGGATGACCCGTAATTTTCTTTTATTAAATCCAGACAAGACAGAGGTAATACTTATCGGTTCAAAAAACCGCCCACAAAACCTCGCACAATACAACTTTAACATCATAGGATGTCCTGTTACTTTATCCTCTACAGTAAAAGACCTGGGTGTTATACTCGATTGTAACCTGTCTTTTGAAAATCATATTTCATATGTTACAAAAACAGCATTTTTCCACCTTAGAAACATTGCTAAGCTACGTAATATGCTATCAGTTTCTGATGCAGAAAAGTTAGTTCATGCATTCATGACCTCGAGACTGGATTACTGTAATGCTTTATTAGCTGGTTGTCCTGCATCCTCAATAAACAAGCTACAGTTAGTCCAAAATGCCGCCGCTAGAGTTCTTACTAGATCAAGAAAATATGATCAAATAACACCGATTTTATCATCACTGCATTGGTTACCTATAAAGTTCCGTATTACTTACAAGGTATTGCTACTGACTTATAAAGCCCTAAACGGCTTAGCTCCAGTCTATTTAACGGATCTTTTATCACCCTATAATCCATCGCGCTCTTTAAGATCACTAAATTCAAGGCTTTTGGTCATACCTAGGATATCCAGAACCACCAAAGGAGGGAGAGCATTCTCACATTTGGCTCCAAAACTCTGGAATAGTCTTCCTGATACTGTTCGTTGCTCAGACTCGCTCTCCCAGTTTAAAACTAGATTAAAGTCGCATCTCTTCAGCCAGGCATTCATATAATCCTACAGTTCAAACTACAATCCGGCCTCTAGCTCATAAATGCCAGAGGAGAACTGGCCCCCGACTGAGCCTGGGTTCTCCCAAGGTTTTTTTTTCTCCATTAGGTCACCTGATGGAGTTTTAGGACACCATTAGGTCACTTGATGAAGTTTTTCGGTTCCTTGCCACTGTTGCCTTTGGCTTGCTCAGTTGGGGATATTTTGGGGATATTTAATTTAATTTTATCAATCAATAAATTCCTCTTGAAACAAACTTTGTTGTATTATTTTAATTTAATACTGTGAAGCTGCTTTGATACAATCTGTATTGTGAAAAGCGCTATACAAATAAACTTGACTTGACTTGACTTGACAAAACCAGTCAAATATCAACTGAGTTCTGCTCATATTTTAATACCATTTTCTAAACTATAGCGAATAAACTGTGATAATGTGAGAAATGTTGAAGGTATCTGAATAAATTTTGGTTTGACTATAATGAACCTTACAATAACCAGTGATGACATAATGGATATATATGAGTAGTCTTCACTAGTTCATGTCAGGGTTATTATTCATGTCAGAATGTCATGATGGTCTATATACTGTCAATAAATATCAGAGACGGCTGAGGACTGATCACAGACCTGATGTTTACAACTGAAAGTACAACAAAATTTTTTAATTTTTTAACTCTAAATTAACATGATTTTTGGAACTTAATTTAATTGTGTTCAATCAACCTAATATATTTAAAACTGAAGTTTACTTAATTCAGTTGCAAAAAACAAAAAAAAATTGTTGACAACTAACTGGGCAGTGGATCTGTAGTTCCCAGCATGCTTTGCAAGAGACTGCATTAGGAGGGCAAATTTAGGGATTAAAGTAATATTTTATGTGTTTTTCAGTAAATGGAAAGATGTTGTTAGTTGATGTTAGTGTTTAATGTTAAGTTAGGTTAGAAACTTAGAGGACTTTCTGTAATGTTTTTGAATTTTGTGGTTAGCAGTATGCGGAAGTGGCGACTGTGTTTAAACTGTGTTTAAACATCCTCACACTTAGACCTGCATAATCGTTACTATGTAAAAAGTGACTTCAATGAAAGTGAGATACTTGTTCAATTCAATTAGAGTAACTGTAGAGTCAAGTTGGCTAAAATGATCATGTTGGCAATTTTATCTTGGCAGGACAAAAATTAAACGTAGTTAACCCGACAAAACTATCTAGTAGGAAAGACCATTTTTTTGTTGTCTTGACTAAATTAATTTAAAGTTCATACAACAAGATTACAAAAAATCATTTCAAACAAATTAGATTTTGTTGGAAAAATTGTATTTGGTGGAAAAGTTTCCCTTCATTTAATTAAGTTTGTTCAACAGCTTATTTTTTTGAGTGTACAATTACCATCTTCAGACTCTGGTTGCGAGCGCATGCATTCAGCCGGTGTTATTAAAACTCTATTAATCATTGTCGGATTGGGGGGATCGGCCCCTCAGGACCCCAGGGACCCACTGGAGGATTACCAGGGTCAGCAGGCCTGGACCCTCCCAACACACCAGCACACGACACCTTTGTCCTGCCCTTGTTTAACAATTATTTACTCTGTGTTGGACGGAGGGAGTGAGGTCGGCGCACATACATCACTGACAAAACCCCCACAACACACATATATACACACACACACACACACACACACACACACACACACACACACACACACACGTCATTAACCTCTCACACTTGTTAAATTTAATCTTTCACTGATTCTTGTTCAGCTGAATGAAAATGGTTTGTTTACTAGATTGAAGAACTGAAAACTGCACTCTAAGAAGAAAAGATTCTAGAACCTTAAAGGGTTCCGTCAGGCGCTTCATATGTAGAAGCTTAAAAGGTTTCGTCAGGCGCTTCATATGTAGAACCTTAAAGGGTTCCATCAGGCGCTTCATATATAGAACCTTAAAGGGTTCCATCAGGCGCTTCATATGTAGAAGCTTAAAAGGTTCCGTCAGGCGCTTCATATGTAGAACCTTAATGGGTTCCGTCAGGCGCTTCATATGTAGAACCTTAAAGGGTTCCGTCAGGCGCTTCATATGTAGAACCTTAAAGGGTTCCGTCAGGCGCTTCATATGTAGAACCTTAAAGGGTTCCATCAGGCGCTTCATATGTAGAACCTTAAAGGGTTTCGTCAGGCGCTTCATATGTAGAACCTTAAAGGGTTCCATCAGGCGCTTCATATGTAGAACCTTAAAGGGTTCCATCAGGCGCTTCATATGTAGAACCTTAAAGGGTTCCATCGGGCGCTTCATATGTAGAAGTTTAAAAGGTTCCGTCAGGCGCTTCATATGTAGAACCTTAATGGGTTCCATCAGGCGCTTCATATGTAGAACCTTAATGGGTTCCGTCAGGCGCTTCATATGTAGAACCTTAAAGGGTTCCATCAGGCGCTTCATATGTAGAACCTTAAAGGGTTTCGTCAGGCGCTTCATATGTAGAACCTTAAAGGGTTCCATCAGGCGCTTCATATGTAGAACCTTAAAGGGTTCCGTCAGGCGCTTCATATGTAGAACCTTAAAGGGTTCCGTCAGGCACTTCATATGTAGAAGCTTAAAAGGTTTCGTCAGGCGCTTCATATGTAGAACCTTAAAGGGTTCCGTCAGGCGCTTCATATGTAGAAGCTTAAAAGGTTTCGTCAGGCGCTTCATATGTAGAACCTTAAAGGGTTCCATCAGGCGCTTCATATGTAGAAGCTTAAAAGGTTCCGTCAGGCGCTTCATATGTAGAACCTTAATGGGTTCCGTCAGGCGCTTCATATGTAGAACCTTAATGGGTTCCGTCAGGCGCTTCATATGTAGAACCTTAAAAGGGTTCCGTCAGGCGCTTTATATGTAGAACCTTAAAGGGTTCCGTCAGGCGCTTCATATGTAGAACCTTAAAGGGTTCCGTCAGGCGCTTCATATGTAGAAGCTTAAAAGGTTCTGTCAGGCACTTCATATGTAGAACCTTAAAAGGTTCCGTCAGGCGCTTCATATGTAGAACCTTAAAGGGTTCCGTCAGCAATTCATATGTAGAACCTTAAAGAGTTCCATCAGGAGATTATATGTAGAACCTTAAAGGGTTTCGTCAGGCACTTCATATTTAGAACCCTAGAGTTCTATATAGAACCCATTGAACCTTTATTTCTAAGAGTGCATGAGCAAAATGTAACTATAGTGTTATGGATTATAATATATTTTATTCATTAACATTCTGTCATCATTTTCTTGCCCTCATGTTGTTTCAAACCTGTATGACTTTCTTTTGTGGAACATAAAAGGAGATGTTTTGAGAACATTGAGGACTAAATGACACTGGACCCCATTGATTTTTTCAATTGCATGGACAAAAAAACCCAAGACATTTCTCAAAATATCTACTTTTGTGTTTTACAGAAGAAATAGTAATTCAGAGGAACACAGTATATTCATCAGAATGACAGTGATCATGTGACACTGAAGACTGGAGTAATGATGCTGAAAATTCAGCTTTGAATCAATTATATTTGAAAACTTTCACATAGAAACCAGTTGTGATTGATCAATCAAGCATCTGAGCATCTGAACGCGACACCCTGTCTGTTTGCTTCAGGAAGGACTTTACAGCAGCTGTCATTAAAACTCACAGAGATGCCATTAAAACGAGAGCGTGTCTCTGAACCTTCCCCCTCCAACCTCGCAACCTGAGACTGGAACCATGAAGAGTGTCATTATACACCACTGGCCACACATAATGACAGAACACATAAAACACACGACACAGAGCGAGAGACGAACATCTCCTCTTCCTCCCACTGACAGTCTGATCAGGGTTTGAGAAATCATTCTTGTTTTACCCTTCAGATCAGACTCAGTGTCTCTGATGCCTTTTATCAGACTGACGGGGTCTATGAGATCGGATGAGCAACACTATAATGCCTAAGAATGGTTTACTAGTGTGCAGATGCTCTTAATGTCATCATGCAATGCATTTGCAACCATGATGTGACTTATTTATATGTTAAAGGTAATTGCGAGTTATAAAGTGCAATAATTCTAAGGGGGAAAAAAATCTGACTTTTTTCCTCAGAATTGCAAGTTTTTCTCTCACAATTCTGACTTTATATCATGCAATTCTGACTTTATATCTCACAATTCTGACTTTATATCTCACAATTCTGACTTTATATCACGTATGTAAACTTGCAAGAAACAAAGTCGCAATTGTATGAATAATATGCATTCAAGAATTTAATTAAAGAATTATCATGATTGCAAAATGGTTTAGTCATCATAAGGTTTTAAGAGTCACAGTTGCATGCATTTGGCTAATGATTAATTGCATATGAATCTAGGCAGAAAATATTACTCATTTTCAGTGGATGCATGACAATAAATGTGTGCAATTTGCTCTTAATTTCTATGCATATATTTATATATATATATAATTTAAAGCAAGATAAATGATTCGCTCAATGCATCCAGTTTCAATCAAAATCAGCTTTGCTCATTGCATCGTAATTCTGACTTCCAGAATCATAAGTAGGACTCAGGAATCTTCGTATTATCCACTAGTCTCTCTCTCGGCTGTGAGGATTGTCCATTTCCACACCGCTGTTCTATATCGGGACAGTAGAATGGATGTTGGCTCTATAAATAAGCAGCTCCAGGCCTTTAATCACATCAGAGGCTCTTCAAGCTCTTGACAGATCGCCTGGTTCACAGCAAGACGTCAACAGATTTATATCCAGCCTATAGTCCATCTGAAATCAAAACTGACTCGATTTACTGTCTGTTCAACCCATGTTTCTGGTCTTACTGTGATCGATTCATCAGAGCATGTTATTCTGGCGGAAATAATGGATGGAATCAACATAACTACTAAACTACTAAACAACTACTACAACTACTAAATGCATACATGCGTTTATTTTAGGGGTGTAACAATATATCGTGTCACAATATATCCCAATACAAAAATGCAACAATATGTATTGTGTATAATTCAAAAAAGACAAAATAAAAATTACTGTGAAAAAAAAATCAAGTTTTCGAAGTTTTAGTGTCAGTACTACATTAAGTAAGGAATAATTGACGACAGGCCGTTGAATTATTAGAAAAATAATGCACACCCGAGGTGGTAATGCGGTCACGACGCGAAGCGGAGTGGCCGTTACACCTCGGGTGTGCATTATTTTTCTAATAATTCAACGGCCTGAAGTCAATTATTCCGCTTATACTACAGCTACCACACCTCGAAACATTGTTCAGATTATGTATTTCAAGACGTTTGTAAAGTTTTTGTCATTAAAACGCTCTTGTATGTAGGACTAATTTCTTACGCATCTAATCCCATGCCTCCGTTGCTAATTCCAAAACGTCATTTCAGAGTTAGTAGCCTAACGGAGGTTTGAGCCGCTGATAGCAGACTAATTCTGGGGACACACGACTAGCTGACACATTCTCTGACTGTTTTCATCGACTGCAGCAGATTTTAAACACCGACTTTGAACACAGACTGAACGCGCTGAACACGCGTTTGGGCATGATCAGTCATAAGTATCAAATTACATTCATAACCGGCCTTAAAGTGTGTTCCCGGCTTTATGCAGTTATTAATGCAGTTATTAGAGAGAGATGTTGCAATAATGAGACAGAAAAGCATGTGCGTCAATATTATTATTTATTAATTAATTCAATTCGTTTTAATTAATTCGTTAATTCTTTTTTTTTTTCTATTATTGACAGATGACAATAGACTAGCCAAATAAATGAAACCCAAAGCCCTTTTAACAAGTAGGCCTATCAATAATTATTTATTTGTTAAATTATCTGCAATAAAAATCCGTGCTGCAGGACTATCCATTTATTTAGCCTATATTCAGTTTAATTTTCTATTGATTATAGATAGGACTTTATAGTTTATTTATTCAAATTAAACTGCATGTTTCTATTGATTGTAAAGCTATATTGAAAATTGCAGATCAAGCGCATGGGGCGAAATGCTTTTTCTTGTTATGAATTGTATCCTATTTTCCGTTATTACAGTTGACTACGCGAAGTGATATGGAACTGTAATGCGGTCAAGACCTGCCTGGAACTACTTTAGCCGTGCGTTTCCCTGAAAATAATGCACACCTTAGAACGTTCGTCAACCAATCAGATTCAAGCATTCAACGGCCCTGTAGTATAAACTACTATAATGTTGAATATAATGTATAATAATGCAATGGGGGAATATTTATTACATTATTTTAAATATATCTAGTCAGAGTGCAAGCATATTCATCTAAAATAATTCTGTATTTTCAGCTTCATAATCATGAATATTGTTATTCTGGCGTCTCTATTGTCCTGTGATTTGGGTTTCAGCACCAAGTCCAAGAATATTCATTTACACACAATGTAATATCAAATTTAGCATTTTAATCAACAGGACATTTTTTGTTAACCTTGTATCATGTGTCTTTGAGTATCGCAATAATATATTATTGTGACGTGAGGGCCTCGTTACACCCTTAATTTATTCAGCTTCATATATCATCTAAGCAAAATGGTTGCAAATACATTGCATGATGACATTAAGGGCGCCTGCACACTAGAACAACATGCAAGATGCATTGTGGGACTGTGGAAAGGAAACGAATGCATTGCATTAGAAGTTCAGGTTTGCACGTTTCAGAGAATCACTTTCACAAAACCTCGTTCCCATTCAAATCAATACGTTCTGAAGGAAACATACATCATGTTGCAGATCATAGCGCCGCCGCGGCTACTGTGCAGCTCGTGACACACACACACTGCACACGTGCACAAACACTCCCACGTGTCAACTGACAAAATTGGGCCAAATGTATCTTTACACAGTCTGGACACCGGCCAAAGTCGACTCAGCGTTTGGCAGGAGCGTAACAGAACAAATAAGTGAAGCGAAGAGTCCGGCTGTGTTCCAGCGACACACACACACACACGCGTGAGCGGATCAGAGACAAAACCAAACACAAACACTCGAGACACGCGTGAAGAAGAGAGGGAGAAATCATGACTGACTGAACCACTGCAACGACAGACTGACTCATCAAACTGCACTTCATTAACAGAAACACTAATAAACACTGCAAATATGAAGATGTTCATTTGCTGTTGAATGAGAATAACGACGGGTTCACAGCTTTAACAAAACTGTTGCTTGAACTCGATTATCATGTCAAATCCACCAAAGTGGCAGTTTAATATACTATTATTAATAACATTTACTGCATTTAACAAACAATTTCTGTATTAGAGGATATGAACTCATTGTTCTGACACATCGTGAATGCACTGGAAAAAACATAATTCTGTCTTGTTTTCCAGCTCAAACATCTGAACGTTCTTATATCAAGATACACTTACTGGAGAAGCAACATTGTGTTGGATATTAAGTCTTTTTTGCTGAAAATGTATCAAAATGAAGTGAGTTTGTGCTTAAAACAAGAAATTGTTTATATCTGTCAATGGAGTCAGAAATATAATCTTGTTTTCCCTCTGAATTAAGTTTATTTTTCTGATTCCATTGGCAGATGAAAGAGGAACCAAAAGCAACTTAAATTTATTTAAAGTCGCCCTGTGGCTTTTCAATCCAGCTTTTAATGTAGTTTATGTGTCTATGTGGTGTTTTTAATATGCTTTAAGACAAACCCTGTGTAAATTCATAAGTCGACAGCATTACTGAGTATTTCCTCCTTAAAACTGCAGTGAACCAAAGACAGTCTCAAACACACGCTTTGAAATCGCTGGTGTTTCTGACGTCACAAACTACCTTGTAACCAATCAGATCAACGTGTGATCGTCAACCAGTGGATCTCTGAGCTGAGTGAGTGAGTGGAGGCGGGGCTCATTTGCATATTCATAGAACCGCGCATACAAAATGAGGCAAGGGTGTCGAGTTACAGTCAAGATATTTTAAGGCATGAAGAAAGGCATTTCGATAAATTTTTCAATTTACATCTTCAGTCATTTTGCTTCTTCTCCAGTAAATGCATCTTGATTTAAGAACGTTTAGATAGAAGAAAACAAGAACATCATTGTTTGCGGTGCACAGTTCAGATCTTACCGCTTTAAAGTGCTCGTCGTAGCTCCACTCCGCGCGTGCGTTCGGAGACGCGGCTGAAGGGCGTTCGACGGGCGAGAGATCGTCCTCGGGTTCCTCTTTCACCCTGACGGCAGGCGACGGGGCTCTTCTGGGGTCCGGAAGGCTTGCGGTCGGGCGTCCGGGTAAACGTACGGCTCCCTGTTGAAGCGCAAGCGTCTGATTCCTGAGAAACTCCAGTCCGCTCGCCGTCCGCTCATCTTCCTCGCTGCCTTCATCACCCTCCATCATCTCATCATCATCATCATCATCTGAATCCGAGTCTCGGCCGCGCTCGTCCTCGACGCTGCTCTGATTGGAGACGAGAGAGAGTTGAGCGAGCTGTCCGCTGCTCATGAAGCCGGCTCCAGAAGCCCTAGCGGCGGCGAGGATGGCCTGTTGAGCCGCGACCTGCTGCGCGTACATGATGTGAGCTTCTCGAAGCCGTCGCTCCTTGTGCTCGCTCTCCACACGC
>NC_138734.1:44045234-44052734 GCF_965113295.1 Leuciscus leuciscus | reverse complement strand
TTTGCAAATTACAATGTATCTGTTAATAATGAGAGATGCTGAGATGAGGACATTAATGAAGGACTCTCTATGTTTACTGTTTTATTTAATGAAAGGCTCTCATTACAGCATGTTTTATTGGTTCAAAAGCCACTGATGTGATTTCAAGTGCAAGATTCAAACGCATGATTGTCAAAATAAAAAAAGAAGCAGTTTATGAGTCAATAGAGACTGAGGAGAACTGAATTGCCTGAGTCACAGCAGCGGCCTCTGGTGGACATGCACGGTCAGCTCGACCGTTTATAATGAACACCACAGACAAAGTTTTAGTGTTTCCTTTAATTTCATAAAACATTGATACATACAAATAATATTTTTCTTACAACAAAATAAAAGTTATTGCATGTTAAAGTCAGTAACTGGTTTGCTGTGGCTACAAAGTGAAGAATTGAAGTGTTTTGTTGCATAGAGTTGAAGATTGTCCAGTCTGACCAAATCTCTCTCTCTCTCACACACACGCACACTCTCTAAAACACACACACACTCTCTAAGACAGTCACTCTAACAACACACTCTCACTCTAACAAACACTCACACACTCTCTCTCTCTCTCTCTCTCTCACACACACACAGTCACTCTAACACTCACTCACACACACTCTCTAAAACACAGTCACTCTAACACTCACACACAATCACTCTAATAAACACTCACACTCTCTCTCTCTCTCACACACACACAATCCAATGTTTTGCATTATTTAAAGGGCAGATAAAATATTCTCGATTATGCCATTTTAAATACAAAATAACATCTATATCTCACAGCAAGTGTTTAACTATAGTAACAACTCACGTCGTCTCACTTCACGTTATATACAACATCCATCCTTCTATCAGAGAGTAACAGAAAATCCGACAGATGCCGTAAAGCTTTAGTGCTCAAAGTACATGTTTACAGAGAGAAAATATAAAAAAGTTATTAAACACTTTTCAAAAAGAGTCCTGACACACACACACACACACACACACACACACACACACACACACACACACACACACACACACACACACACACACACACACACACACACACACACACACACACACACACACACACACACACACACACACACACACACACACACAACCAGACACACACACACACACACACTTATCTTGTGTAACTCAACAGTGTGTGTCAGCTTTCAGTAACACTGCGCTTCCCCAAACGCTGCACTGGAGAATCATGGGTAATTTCTTTCAGATCCCACTTTACTCTTTAGTTCCTTTCTGAAACATCCGCCGTAAACAGTCGCTTTCTGGAGCGAAACGATGATTACACAAAAAAACTCAGACAATAAAGATAGAAACACGTCACTAGTCAAATATGCATGAATCTCATTCAAGCGTCCTAATCATATTTCACCCCAAAAACAAACTAAATATTGTAAAATATGTTGTAACTGAAGTCTGTTATTCTCAATGGTGAGCTTCATAACTGTAATACACTTTAGTGAAAGATTTTTAATCAGTGCAAACAAAGGCAGCGCAACAAATACTAGCCTGATGTATAAATATTAGACAATTTAAATATTGTTTTATGACATGATTACAGCCATGAGAATGAGATCTTTGGCATTACGTTAATGAGAATTCGGATGAATAAACTGTTAATACTCAACAATAAGGTTAACATTAGTTAACACGAACTTCTACAGTATTTAATAATATTACTAAATATCAATCTCAACATTTATGAATACATGTAGTTACATTAGTTATTGCACTGTGAACTAACATGAACATTAATGTTAACAAATGAGACCTTATTGTAAAGTGTTACCAATAAACGTAAGAAAGAAGAAATAAAATAATGTAATAGTGCAAAACATCGTACTACTGCTGTGGTTATGATCCTGATCATCATTTTAAAGTCTCCCTGTAGTCAATAATTGTATCCCTTAAAACTCATCTTTGATCACCGAAATGACATATTTAAACGTTTTTTCCTTGAAAAAATATTCTTCATGCCTTAAAATATCTTGACTGTAACTCGACACCCTTGCCTCATTTAGTATGCGTGGTTCTATGAATATGCAAATGAGCCCCGCCTCCACTCACTCAGCTCAGAGATCCACTGGTTGACGATCACATGTTGATCTGATTGGTTACAAGGTAGTTTGTGACGTCAGAAACACCAGCGATTTCAAAGCGTGTGTTTGAGACTGTCTTTGGTTCACTGCAGTTTTAAGGAGGAAATACTCAGCAATGCTGTCGACTTATGAACTTACACATGGTTTGTCTTAAAGCAGATTAAAAACACCACATAGACATATAAACTACATTAAAAAGCTGCATTTTCACCACAGGGGGACTTTAAAAAAAAAACGACTTATTTTTATTTTAGGGTGATTTATGACGCGGAAGCGAAACGGTTTCATGGGATTCGAACAATAGCGTGTGTGAGTGAATCAAACTTGCATGCAGGTCGAAAACAAGTGTTTTACCGACAGAATGAACGACGCGGGGCTTAAACGATCACAAACAAAATGACTCTGTGCTCTTAAAAACACTGTAAGAACTCAAGCAGAACTCTTGGATCCGTTCACCCACACACACACACACACACACACACACACACACACACACACACACACACACACACACACACACTTCACTGCACGCAGCAGGACGAAACATCAGCGCAGCAGCAGACGGAGGAGCTCAAGGCTTTCGGGGGAATCAGGTCCAGATCTTCATCGTCAGGGATTTCATCCAGGTGATATCCATCCTTCAGCAGCTGCCGGCTCAGGTCCGGGTGCACCTGAGGAACACATGAGGAGGAACACATGAGGAGGAACACATGAGGAGGAACACATGAGGAGGAACACATGAGGAGGAACACATGAGGAGGAACACATGAGGAGGAACACATGAGGAGGAACACATGAGGAGGAACACATGAAGGAGGAACACATGAAGGAGGAACACATGAAGGAGGAACACATGAGGAGGAACACATGAGGAGGAACACATGAGGAGGAACACATGATCAACACATGAGGAGGAACACATGAGGAGGAACACATGAGGAGGAACACATGAGGAGGAACACATGAGGAGGAACACATGAGGAGGAACACATGAAGGAGGAACACATGAGGAACACATGAAGAGGAACACATGAAGGAGGAACACATGAAGGAGGAACACATGAAGGAGGAACACATGAAGGAGGAACACATGAAGGAGGAACACATGAAGAGGAACACATGAAGAGGAACACATGAAGGAGGAACACATGAAGGAGGAACACATGAGGAACAACACATGAGGAACACATGAAGAGGAACACATGAAGGAGGAACACATGAAGAGGAACACATGAAGGAGGAACACATGAAAGAGGAACACATGAAGGAGGAACACATGAAGAAGAACACATGAAGGAGGAACACATGAAGGAGGAACACATGAGGAGGAACACATGAGGAGGAACACATGAGGAACAACACATGAGGAACACATGAAGGAGGAACACATGAAGGAGGAACACATGAAGGAGGAACACATGAAGGAGGAACACATGAAGGAGGAACACATGAGGAGGAACACATGAAGGAGGAACACATGAAGGAGGAACACATGAAGAGGAACACATGAAGAGGAACACATGAAGGAGGAACACATGAAGGAGGAACACATGAAGGAGGAACACATGAAGGAGGAACACATGAGGAGGAACACATGAGGAGGAACACATGAAGGAGGAACACATGAAGGAGGAACACATGAAGGAGGAACACATGAAGGAGGAACACATGAGGAGGAACACATGAGGAGGAACACATAATCAACACATGAGGAACAACATGTTAATACATGTTGAAGATGTTTTGACAATGATCCAATATGATTGATTGTTTATCATTGTAATTTGGTCTTGATTTAGTTTGATTAAATTCAATCTGATTAGGAAACGTCCACACCAGCGCACAATATCGCTCTGATTATTATAAGCGCTGCAGTTTTGTAGTCTGTCTCTTTAAATGCTCGAGCTCGTTAAAGCAGGATTCTGATTGGCTGTCAATGTTTATCATTCATCAGCTGCAAAATAAAAATCATTCTGAAAATTACATTTTGGTTATCGTTATCGTCTTATTTTGGCAAAACTCACAATGATTTTACACCATACTTGATTTTCATGACTAAAAACAGGTCCTTGATTACAAGAGAACATTTGATTTGTATTTTAATGTATTGCCATTTCACCTTCTTGTCACATCAAGATCAAGATTTCTCTACAACACAACCACTCTGCATAAGATTTGATAGTACTTGTGATAAAAAAGTGACACTTTTATAATTGATAATTTAATTCTGTATTATTTTAATCGTCAGGCTACCCGTTTCCCAAACCCTTTAAAGGCATTAACTAACCTCTGCTGAGGAATATCCAGATGAACAATCCAGCTCCGCATCACTGATGAAATCAAACAACACGGAATCAATCTCTCAGTCCATCAACACACAATTAATTCTATATTTCAGGGCTCTCATTGTGCGTGGGATCCTTGCTAAAAACGTTTGCGCCCAAAAGCCAAAAATATTCAGACTTAAAAAACCGTGCGTACGCCAGAACCTGCGCAAACTTCCCTTTATAAATCCCAGTCAGTGGAAGATTGTGGCACACGCGTCTATTTATGATTAGGACTCATAATGAGGATTTAAAGTGGTTTTCCTCAATCCCTCAGATCACCACCGGTGTCGCCAAACTGCTCGTCTCCAGAGTGTTCGTAGTTCGTACGCATGATCAGAGTGTGTGTGCAAATTCTCCTGTCAAGTTTGTTTTTATAAATCAAAACTTATGCGTGGGAAGTGGGGACGGCTCTGTTTTGTGCGATGCAATGGTTATAAACGTACAGATACTGGACTTTTAAGGACTTTAAGCACTACTTTTTTGGTTTTCAAGGACTACAAACAATATCTTAAGGATTTTTTTAACTCAAAATACAGATATAAGGTATCCAAAATACAACTTACAAAGTGTTTAATAATATATACTAAATACAAAGTTTATAATGGCTATTTTTGTTCAATAAAAAATATTTTATATTATATCGTTGGCGTACTTCGTATCGAGAAAAGACGAGCTGCAGCGTTCATTTTGCGTGAAAAGATTGTATATGTGTTTTTTTTGGGAAAAATGTTTATGTAATTATATGTATGTATATATATATATATATATATTATATTTAAATAAATCAAGCACTTTTTAAGTACCTCTTCATAAATATGGCTGTTTTCAGGGGTTTTCCAGGACTTAAATATATTAAAAAGTCAAATTCAAGTTCTTTAAGCACCTTGTACGAACCCTGTATAAATGAGAACCCTGATCTTTCATGGGAATCGTCTTGCAATTGCTGATCAAATAATAGGTTTTCCAGCCTTTAAATCCCTCTAACAAACATCGAGCGGAGGACAGTGAGTCTCACCTGTCTGAATCCAGAGAGATGAGCGAATCCTCTCCTGTCTGACTCAAGGCAGCGTATCCCTTATTAAACTTTACACTGCAGAGAGAAGAGAAAAACAGCACTGAAATGATCCACTGTGAAAGAGGAGGCGCAAGTCTTGCAATGTTTCTGAGAGGACATAATTATACTTCATGAGGATCAAATGTTACATTTGCATCAAGTATATTCCCTGAAAAAGCTGTCAGTCATGGTTAGCATTGTCCGGGAAGCAGACACACTCTCTTAGTTCAAATCTAGACTTTAAACGCATCTCTTTTACCTGGCATTCATATAGAACATTGTACATTTATATTATTCAAATCAGTTAAATGATTATTAGGCTGCAGAGATAGATTCGGTCAGCAGGAACCAAGGACACTTCCTATAACACCTGATGTACTCATTACATAAGAAGAATGGCATCTACGCTAATGTTAGTCTTTCTGTTTATTCCGAGGTCTACTGAAGTCAGAATGTGGACCTGCGCCTGGACACGTCCACAACGCATGATGTTGTCAGCCGGATCCGGGCCGTCTCCAGATCAGATGGAGGACCTGCGCCTGGACACGTCCACAACGCATGATGTTGTCAGCCGGATCCGGGCCGTCTCCAGATCAGATGGTGGACCTGCGCCTGGACACGTCCACAACGCATGATGTAGTCAGCCGGATCCGGGCCGTATCCAGATCAGATGGAGGACCTGCGCCTGGAGACGTCCACGACGCATGATGTAGTCAGCCGGATCCGGGCCGTCTCCAGATCAGATGGTGGACCTGCGCCTGGACACGTCCACAACGCATGATGTAGTCAGCCGGATCCGGGCCGTCTCCAGATCAGAATGTGGACCTGCGCCTGGACACGTCCACAACGCATGATGTAGTCAGCCGGATCCGGGCCGTCTCCAGATCAGATGGTGGACCTGCGCCTGGACACGTCCACAACGCATGATGTAGTCAGCCGGATCCGGGCCGTATCCAGATCAGATGGTGGACCTGCGCCTGGACACGTCCACGACGCATGATGTAGTCAGCCGGATCCGGGCTGTATCCAGATCAGATGGAGGACCTGCGCCTGGAGACGTCCACGACGCATGATGTAGTCAGCCGGATCCGGGCCGTATCCAGATCAGATGATGGACCTGCGCCTGGACACGACCACAACACATGATGTAGTCAGCCGGATCCGGGCCGTATCCAGATCAGATGATGGACCTGCGCCTGGACACGTCCACGACGCATCCCTGAAGTGCCAGCCTCATCAGCCCTGTGAAGGCCTCATCCACACGGCAGCATCGGCACTGATCCTCAACAACCCGTCTCCATACCGGCGTGACTCCGACTTCCAACCAGATGGAACTGGATAAATATTCTGAATGTTCTGATCCAATCTGACCTCTGACCTGTAATGCTGCCTGGATCATAATCATACACTGTTAGTTCATCGACCAGAGGAGAAATTGGGAACTGAGTCTGGGTTCTCCCAAGGTTTTTTTTTCTCCATTCTGTCACTGATGGAGTTTTGGTTCCGTGCCTTGGCTTTCGGCTTGCTTAGTTGGGGACATTTTAAAGGGATACTTCACCGCTGGAAAGATGAATGTGTATTTAAATTGGGTTATTTACGTAGTAGAAATGTGAAATTATTTTAAAAGTTGGTGTCTTCTAGACTGAGAAAAGCTGGAAAATGTATTTTTGGCTCATGTGGATGAAACACAACAACTCCCAGAATGCACTTGCTTTGCTGCCCTACGAGGCCACTCCCAAGCCACGCCTATCGGTTACAGAGGGCAGTGTCGGAAGAAATGATACAACTAGGCTACTAGTCGACTCGAAACTGAAAAGACAGCGTTTTATTGTGAGATCCCCCTATGGGCGGGTTGAACACATGCAGAACGAGCTCCTCCTATTGGCTGGAGTCTCTCGCCTCTGGACAAAAAAGCCTCCATGACGCTATATTAAGATTTTTGTGTCATCAGAGTTTTTTTTCCAGACACACAATACAGAAATCT
>NC_138734.1:44037734-44040234 GCF_965113295.1 Leuciscus leuciscus | reverse complement strand
GTGTGATCAGTGTGTGTGATCAGTGCGTGAGAGATCGGTGTGTGTGATCAGTGTGTGTGAGATCAGTGTGAGAGATCGGTGTGTGTGATCAGTGCGTGTGAGATCAGTGTGTGAGAGATCGGTGTGAGAGATCGGTGTGAGAGATCGGTGTGTGTGATCAGTGTGTGAGATCGGTGTGTGTGAGATCAGTGTGAGAGATCGTGTGTGTGATCAGTGCGCGTGAGATCAGTGTGAGAGATCGGTGTGTGAGAGATCAGTGTGTGAGAGATCGGTGTGTTTGATCAGTGCGTGTGAGATCGGTGTGTGTGATCAGTGTGTGATCAGTGTGTTTGATCAGTGCGTGTGAGATCGGTGTGTGTGATCAGTGTGAGAGATCGGTGTGTGTGAGATCACTGTGTGAGATCAGTGTGAGAGATCGGTGTGTGTGATCAGTGTGTGTGAGATCACTGTGTGAGATCAGTGTGAGAGATCGGTGTGTGTGATCAGTGCGTGTGAGATCAGTGTGTGAGAGATTGGTGTGTGTGATCAGTGTGTGTGAGATCAGTGTGAGAGATCTGTGTGTGTGATCAGTGCATGTGAGATCAGTGCGTGTGAGATCGGTGTGAGATCGGTGTGAGAGATCGGTGTGTGTGAGATCACTGTGTGAGATCAGTGTGAGAGATCTGTGTGTGTGATCAGTGCGTGTGAGATCGGTGTGAGAGATCTGTGTGTGTGATCAGTGCATGTGAGATCAGTGTGTGAGAGATTGGTGTGTGTGATCAGTGTGTGTGAGATCAGTGTGAGAGATCTGTGTGTGTGATCAGTGCATGTGAGATCAGTGCATGTGAGATCAGTGCGTGTGAGATCGGTGTGAGAGATCGGTGTGTGTGAGATCACTGTGTGAGATCAGTGTGAGAGATCGGTGTGTGTGATCAGTGCGTGTGAGATCAGTGTGAGAGATCGGTGTGTGTGATCAGTGCGTGTGAGATCAGTGTGAGAGATCGGTGTGTGTGATCAGTGCGTGTGAGATTAGTGTGAGAGATCGGTGTGTGTGAGATCAGTGTGTGAGAGATCGGTGTGTGTGATCAGTGCGTGTGAGATCATTGTGTGAGAGATCGGTGTGTGTGATCAGTGCGTGTGAGATCAGTGTGTGAGAGATCGGTGTGTGTGAGATCAGTGTGAGAGATCGGTGTGTGAGATCAGTGTGTGTGAGATCAGTGTGTAAGAGATCGGTGTATGTGATCAGTGTGTGTGAGATCAGTGTGAGAGATCAGTGTGAGTGAGATCACTGTGTGAGATCAGTGTGAGAGATCGGTGTGAGAGATCAGTGCGTGTGAGATCAGTGTGTGAGAGATCGGTGTGTGTGATCAGTGCGTGTGAGATCAGTGTGTGAGAGATCGGTGTGTGTGAGATCAGTGTGAGAGATCGGTGTGTGAGATCAGTGTGTGTGAGATCAGTGTGTGAGAGATCGGTGTATGTGATCAGTGTGTGTGAGATCAGTGTGAGAGATCAGTGTGAGTGAGATCACTGTGTGAGATCAGTGTGAGAGATCGGTGTGTGTGATCAGTGCGTGTGAGATCAGTGTGTGAGAGATCGGTGTGTGTGATCAGTGTGAGAGATCGGTGTGTGTGAGATCACTGTGTGAGATCAGTGTGAGAGATCGGTGATCAGTGCGTGTGAGATCAGTGTGAGAGATCGGTGTGTGTGATCAGTGCGTGTGAGATCAGTGTGTGAGAGATCGGTGTGTGTGATCAGTGCGTGTGAGATCAGTGTGTGAGAGATCGGTGTGTGTGATCAGTGTGTGTGAGATCAGTGTGAGAGATCGGTGTGTGTGATCAGTGTGTATGAGATCAGTGTGTGAGAGATCGGTGTGTGAGATCAGTGTGAGAGATCAGTGTGTGAGATCAGTGTGTGTGAGATCAGTGTGTGAGAGATTGGTGTGTGTGATCAGTGTGTGTGAGATCAGTGTGAGAGATCGGTGTGTGTGATCAGTGTGTGTGAGATCAGTGTGTGAGAGATCGGTGTGTGAGATCAGTGTGAGAGATCAGTGTGAGAGATCAGTGTGTGAGAGATTGGTGTGTGTGATCAGTGTGTGTGAGATCAGTGTGAGAGATCGGTGTGTGTAATCAGTGTGTGTGAGATCAGTGTGAGAGATCGGTGTGTGAGATCAGTGTGTGAGAGATCGGTGTGTGTGATCAGTGTGTGTGAGATCAGTGTGAGAGATCGGTGTGTGTGATCAGTGTGTGAGAGATCGGTGTGTGAGATCAGTGTGTGAGAGATCAGTGTGAGAGATCGGTGTGTGTGATCAGTGTGTGAGAGATCGGTGTGTGAGAGATCAGTGTGTGAGAGATTGGTGTGTGTGATCAGTGTGTGTGAGATCAGTGTGAGAGATCGGTGTGTGTGATCAGTGTGTGTGAGATCAGTGTGAGAGATCGGTGTGTGAGATCAGTGTGTGAGAGATCGGTGTGTGTGATCAGTGTGTGTGAGATCAGTGTGAGAGATCGGTGTGTGTGATCAGTGT
>NC_138734.1:43985234-44035234 GCF_965113295.1 Leuciscus leuciscus | reverse complement strand
CAGGCCGCGCGCTGATGACGCGGGGGCGCGCAGCGAGATGACGCGTGCGGAAGAGGGCGGGCTGTCAGCTTCTTCTTTTTATTATTTTTTATTTTTTTTACTTTAGTAAATCATTTCAAATAACAAACATCATTAACATATTATCGTTGTCAAACACCTTAATAATACGACCAAGCAGCATATCGTAAACAACATAATAATAACAAATTAAGCAATACGAAAAGCAAATTATAACAAAATAAATGGGGGTGTATATTATATATCAATACTTCCATATATACTGCCAGTAATTTAGAGAGTTTCAAGGCACTCCTCCTTTTTACTTGTTTCAAGGATTGAAATAAAATGTTAAATGCCACAAAACATGGAGAAACTTTGGCCTGTCATCTTTCTGTTGTATTTCATTTTATCATTGTTATTATTATTATTATTATTTTAAAATATATATATTTTAACTTATATATATATAAGAATGGAGGTCAAGTTGAGAATTGTTTTTACACAAAATAACTAAAATTAATCAATTCAGTGGTACGTGATATTCTCATAGTTTTGTTTTTATATTTACTGAAGTGAACGTCACAGAGCTGTAAATAATCGATTACATTTCAGGACAGAGTTTAAATTTATAACACATCACTTTTGAATGTGATATTTATCCAAATGAAGATTACAGGTTTATCTCTTCATGATAAATTACACAAAGTAGTTCTTTCGCCTCTAGATGGCAGCAGAAACACGGGAATGAGCGGAGCCTCAGACAGTGACGTCAGCTCTCGGGCGCGCGCCTTCTAGCTGAAGAAATTAATATGTGTCTACTTTCTTAAGATTGCAGTCATATCACTGACCAACATGCTGAGATCAGATGTCCAAATGAGTCATACTCACTTTATTTCAATAATCCCCCTAATAATTAAACACTTTCAAATTCATAATGGCTGATAAATACCGTGTATATACTGTAGTCATAAACCACAAAACATACATTACTTGGTGCCATTACTTTTATATAAAATTCCCATTACTTAAAATAAAAATAAATATTACCCGAAATAAAAAATATTGGCTGATTTTATTTCAGCTTGTTGCCAAGGCAAAAATTCTCATTTTCATTTAGTAACTATATGTACCAAAATAAACTAAAAGTTATAACTAAACTAAAATTATAAAAATGATATGGATGTTTAAAAAACTAAGAAAAATGACAAAACGCAACAACTAAACGCACTGAAATGAAAAGAGGATAATAGCCTATAAAAATAACCCAAAATATTAATAAAAGGCAATAACGGTACATCAGTGATATTAAAATGACACTGCTCGGTGCACATGAAATCAAAATGAACTATATTTGTCTTCATAAAATTAGGAGTTCATAAAATAAAAATTACATTCTTAATATTTTATACTCTTAGAAACGGTTACTTTTAAAATTGTTACATTCTTAATGTTTTATACTCCTAGAAACTGTTACTTTTAAAATGGTCACATTCTAAATATTTTATACTCCTAGAAACTGTTATTTTTAAAATTGTTACATTCTAAACATTTTATACTCCTAGAAACTGTTATTTTTAAAATTGTTACATTCTAAACATTTTATACTCCTAGAAACTGTTACTTTTACAATTATTGTTACATTCTAAATATTTTATACTCCTAGAAACTGTTACTTTTACAATTATTGTTACATTCTAAATATTTTATACTCCTAGAAACTGTTACTTTTACAATTATTGTTACATTCTAAATATTTTATACTCCTAGAAACTGTTATTTTTAAAATTGTTACATTCTTAAGATTTCACTTCTGGAAACCTGTTCCAGAGCATTTGTGTTTCACTATGGACAATGATCTTAAAGTTTCAAGGCATGCAGTTTTATCTCAGGCCTAACGCTTTAGGGAACTGTAACTTTAAGCCTTAAAGGGACAGTTCACCCAAAAATGAAAATTCTGTCATTATTTATTTACTCACCCTCAAGTTGTTCCAAACCTTTCTTCCTTTGAACAAAAGAAGAATTTTGAAGAATGTTGGTAATCATACAGTTGACGGTAGCCATTGACTTCCATTGGTAAAAAAAACCAACTAGTATTTACTAGTTGCCATATAGAAAAGATTGCGCCAAAATTAAAAAAATCTGATATAAAATGAAAGATATCACAGAACATTTATTTAACAATAGCAATTGTAAATTTTTCATCTCAGTTTTTTGTGTTTATTTAAAATTAGACAAATTTGATATTATTTTAATCTCCAATCTGTTATTTAACAGTTGAGATAGTTCTTTACTGATCTAACCAGCAGATGACACTCGCCGGGTTCAAATCCCAGTTGCCCCTATTACAACTACGCTTTTCTTATGAATTCTATTGAGAAACTATGAGAAAAAGGTGAATAAAGACTGAGAGTCAATTTTCAGAAATTATTCATTTTGAACTATAGCTGTGTTTTGCGGTGTGTTCGTTGCCAAACTCAAAAATTAGTTTACTTTTAATTATTAAAAAATGCCATTATTTTATATGAAAAACTTAATAATTGTATTTTATTGAGAAATTATTTTAGTTTGTCTTGTATAGCCTATATATTTTTTGATAAGATCAGATAGCATTTGAATCTGTCATAAGGTCATGTTATAATATGAACCCCACCTATGGGGCATGTTGTCACATTCCACTTCAATTCTTTCGGGATAAATCAAGAAAAAAGTAAACACCGTATTAATGAAACAAAACCAGTGTAGTTGTACTAGACATGTGAAATTAATGCAGGAAAAAATAAATACTCTGAACCCAAAGTAGGTTTACACAAACTGAGAAAGTCAAAAAGTGTGAGGTCAACCGTCTGATTACCAACATTCTTCAAAATATCTTCTTTTGTGTTCAACAGAAGAAAGAAACTCATGCAGGTTTGGAACAAAATGAGGGATAGATGACAGAATCTTCATTTTTTGTTGAACTATCCCTTTAAACTTTAGGCCTGAGATAAAACTGCATGCGCTGAACCTGTAAGATCATTATCAGTGAAACTGCTGGAACATGTTAGTGAATGTCCTTCTCAACAGAAACAACCTCAGCACAAATGCAAGTATTTTAACTTGTGATTCCTCAAACGTATCTAGTGCACTCTTCATTGTGCAGAATGATTTTAGGTCATTAGCGCTTTCAAATATTCATACAATTATCTCGGATTTCCTGCTGTTCCGACTGTGTCCTGCCTCTCAGGCATTAATCAGAGCTTGTTTGATGTGTGTAATCCGCTAATATTGTTCAGTGCGTAAACTCTGCCAGGCTTTTATTCAGCGGACATTATCGTGTCTCACAGCTTTGACTCCAGCACTGCAATTACACCCTCAACTGCTCCCATTAATTCAGCACGCAGGAGTTTCTGAGTCTGCATGAGCTGTCACACACACACACACACACACACACACACACACACACACACACACACACACACGCTGGCCGACGCTCCTGATCCCAGTCCAGGAATGTCTGGAGAACACCACAGGAACCAAAACTGGTCTGGGAACAACAAACTAGGCCATTTGTGGCGCAATATTCATCAGACACTTTCTTGTAAATGATGAGAACATCAATAAATAAATAAAAATAACACTTACATTGTCAACATTGTCAACCTCTGGTGCTCTTCGGCATTTTTGACAGAAAAATTGTACTTTTTTAATTATTTTTAATTATGTTTTTATTCATTGAAATGGTACGAAACTTGGTAAAGGTTTTGACCCTTGCTGTGTGAACACACACACACACACACACACACACACACACACACACACACACACACACACACACACACACACACACACACACACACACACACACACACACACACACACACACACACACACACACACACAAGTACAACACCTACACACACACACACAAATCATGGACATGATTCGAAAAGGTTAAATGGTTCTGATAAAAAATAACTTACATTATCAACATTAAAAGGAGTGTGAAAATTGTTGTTCCAACCCTGTATGTTTTCTTTTTTTGACTCAACACAGAAGATTTGAAGAATGTGTCGGTTGCGTCAGAAATCATATACTCTCTTGAGTAGGTGCTTATTTTGAATAAGTAATTACTTCACGCCCGCTAAAAAAAGATGTTCTATATAGTAAGAATTTAAGGTAACAATTTATTTTACAGTGTCCTTGTTACATATGTTGCATGTACTTACCATAGTAATAACAGTAAATTATGCATAATTACATGCAACTAACCCTCAACCAAATCCTAATCATTCCCTAACCCTATAGTGAGTACATAGTTAATTAATATTACTCAGTACTTAAATGTATAATTACATTGTAACAAGGGCACTGTAAAATAATACAGCCTATATATAATAATACATACTGCAGCCTATGAGTTCAATGGTATGGGGAAAAAAATCCAATGGAAGTCAATGGCTGCCGTCAACTATTTGGTGGAACTATCCCTTTAAGGCAAATTTCAACTTGTAGATTTCACCATATATTCTCCAGATTTTTCATTCATAAATGTTCTGAATGTTTGAATATGCAAATGAGGCATTGTCTAATTACATATGCACCAGTTTTCATGCATACATCCCAGAACAGAAATCTGAACATTGGATAAAACCATGCAGGTTCAAAATTCTTGGTAGATTTCGCTAACTTTAGAGTTAAAGTTTTTGCAGAGGAGATTTTGGATTCACTTCATAAATCAGAAAATATTGTGCTTTTGCCTGTATTATTAAATGTGGAAAGTTTGGTTGTTACATTCTTAAGATATTACTACAGTTACTTTTAAAATCGTTACGCTACATTCTTAAGATTTTACAACTAGAAACTGTTTAAAATTGTTATATTCTAAATATTTTACTTTGAGAAACTGTTACTTTTAAAATCGATACATTCTAAATATTTTACTTCGAGAAACTGTTACTTTTAAAATCGATACATTCTAAATATTTTACTTCGAGAAACTGTTACTTTTAAAATCAATACATTCTAAATATTTTACTTCTAGAAACTGTTACTTTTTAAATCGTTACATTCTAAATATTTTACTTTTAGAAACTGTTACCTTTTAAATTGTTACATTCTAAATATTTTACTTCGAGAAACTGTTACTTTTAAAATCAATACATTCTAAATATTTTACTTCTAGAAACTGTTACTTTTTAAATCGTTACATTCTAAATATCGTCACCTTCCTAAAATAATTGGCTAAGTCATTTTTTTACAAAAATGATTTTTTTGCATAAGTCATCTCCTCATGATGCTGGCCACCTCTGGTAAAATCCCCACATCCTCAGTTGAACAGATCATGCAGTTCTACCCCTGTAGTGTAATGGCCTATGTCAAGAGTGTGACTTAGGCCGTTTTATTTGGCCTAAGTCAAAAGATTTTACAAGCAATTTTAAAATTTTAAAAGGCAATTTTACAAGCTTTTCAAGATGGGAGCTGCATCAAGAAGAACGAACCTCTGAAGTTATTTTTCATTTTTTTGTGTGTTTTCTGAGAAACCGGAAAAATGACTTAGGCAATTATTTTAGGAAGGTGACGATATTTTACTTTTAGAAACTGTTACTTTTAAAATCGATACATTCTAAATATTTTACTTCTAGAAACTGTTACTTTTTAAATGGTTACATTCTAAATATTTTACTTTTAGAAACTGTTACTTTTTAAATGGTTACATTCTAAATATTTTACTTCTAGAAACTGTTACTTTTTAAATCGATACATCCTAAATATTTTACTTCTAGAAACTGTTACTTTTTAAATCGTTACATTCTAAATATTTTACTTTTAGAAACTGTTACTTTTTAAATCGTTACATTCTAAATATTTTACTTTTAGAAACTGTTACTTTTAAAATCGATACATTCTAAATATTTTACTTCTAGAAACTGTTACTTTTTAAATCGTTACATTCTAAATATTTTACTTTTAGAAACTGTTACTTTTTAAATGGTTACATTCTAAATATTTTACTTTTAGAAACTGTTACTTTTTAAATCGTTACATTCTAAATATTTTACTTTTAGAAACTGTTACTTTTTAAATCGTTACATTCTAAATATTTTACTTTTAGAAACTGTTACTTTTTAAATGGTTACATTCTAAATATTTTACTTTTAGAAACTGTTACTTTTTAAATGGTTACATTCTAAATATTTTACTTTTAGAAACTGTTACTTTTTAAATGGTTACATTCTAAATATTTTACTTTTAGAAACTGTTACTTTTAAAATCGATACATCCTAAATATTTTACTTCTAGAAACTGTTACTTTTTAAATCGTTACATTCTAAATATTTTACTTTTAGAAACTGTTACTTTTTAAATCGTTACATTCTAAATATTTTACTTTTAGAAACTGTTACTTTTAAAATCGATACATTCTAAATATTTACTTCTAGAAACTGTTACTTTTTAAATCGTTACATTCTAAATATTTTACTTTTAGAAACTGTTACTTTTAAAATCGATACATCCTAAATATTTTACTTCTAGAAACTGTTACTTTTTAAATGGTTACATTCTAAATATTTTACTTTTAGAAACTGTTACTTTTTAAATCGTTACATTCTAAATATTTTACTTTTAGAAACTGTTACTTTTAAAATCGATACATTCTAAATATTTACTTCTAGAAACTGTTACTTTTTAAATCGTTACATTCTAAATATTTTACTTCTAGAAACTGTTACTTTTAAAATCGATACATTCTAGCCTAAATATTTTACTTCAAGACACGGTTACTTTTAAAATGGCTACTTTTCCAAAATACCATATTAAAGCTGCATGAACTTTGGAAACAGTTTTTAATCCTTAAAAATGACATGATCAGCATTAATGTATCTTGCAGCAAATGTAGGAGCTCTTGCTGATGTTTTACAGTTATTTGGGAATGATAGAGTTTAATCTGCAGGAACTTCTCAAGATTTGTTGTAAAAAAAAGTATATATAATGTGTAAATATATAATAAATATATAATATAAAAATATAATGTGTCTTTATTCTTCTCACTATAAGTGATACAGAAATGTGGCAACTGTTGCTATGTTCTGATTGGTCAGTTTTCAGAGGCGGGGCTTCATGGATCAATTGTTTGAGAAATCCACTGCTTTTCTCCTGTTCTCATTCTCTTCCCATTTCTTTTGCGCTTACTATTATATGAAATGAAAGTGGTTTGCATAATTTACAGGACATTCTTTTTGTGGACATTCACAGCATTCATTTCCTGTGAATGCATAATCAATCTTAGTGTTATTTGCAGAAGATCCGGTTTGCGTCGGCTCAGGGCCGTCCGGAGTGAAGAGAACGGGCCCTGCGGCTCCTGGGAACATCAGCCTGTAAATATTCAATTTAAAGGATTCCCTGATAAGAGTGTCTGAAAAACGGAGGCAGCGGCCATTCTTCTTGATAAGAAAAGACGCCACCGTCTGCAGGGAGAGAGATTGTGAACTCCTACAGTACAGCAACCCAGAGCCCTCGACCACAGAGAGAGAGAGAGAGAGAGAGAGAGAGAGAGAGAGAGAGAGAGAGAGAGAGAGAGAGAGATAGTGAACTCCTACAGTACAGCAACCCAGAGCCCTCGACCAGAGAGAGAGAGAGAGAGAGAGAGAGAGAGAGAGAGAGAGAGAGAGAGAGAGAGATAACTCCTACAGTACAGCATCCCAGAGCCCTCGACCACAGACAGAGAGAGAGAGAGAGAGAGAGAGAGAGAGAGGGAGGGAGAGAGAGAGAGATAGTGAACTCCTACAGTACAGCAACCCAGAGCCCTCGACCAGAGACAGAGAGAGAGAGAGAGAGAGAGAGAGAGAGAGAGAACAGAGAGAGAGAGAGATAGTGAACTCCTACAGTATACAGCAACTCAGAGCCCTCGACCACAGAGAGAGAGAGAGAGAGAGAGAGAGAGAACAGAGAGAGAGAGAGAGAGAGAGAGAGTTCTAACAGGTTTTATAAATCCAAAAGAGAAATGTATTTTCACTGGAGAAAGGCTTTAGACTGTATTAAACTTGACAGACCAGTTCACAAATATAAAAAGCACACTTTTTTTCTTTTTCCTCCTCTTCTTTTCCCCTGCTGTCTGGAGGAAAATTCTGTCATCATTTGCTCACCTTCATGTTGTACCAAAATGAAAAAAAGTCATTTTTGCCATGTCTTTGTTTCCGGTAAACATATCAAAACATTCATCAAATGTTACTTTTAAAGTGGTTACATTCTTAAGATTCTACTTCAAGAAACTGTTTCTTTTAAAAATGTTACATTTGAAATATTTGACTTCATAAACTGTTACTTTTAAAATAGTTACATTTGTAAATTTTTACTTCTGTAAACTGTTACTTTTATAATTGTTACATTCTTAAGATTTTACTTTAAAAAAATTACTTTTAAAATGGTTACATTCTAAAAAAAATCCTTCTAGAAACTGTTACTTTTTTAAATTATATTTTAAGATTTTACTTCTAGAAAATGTTACTTTTAAAATTATATTTTAAGATTTTACTTCTAGAAACTGTTACTTTTAAAATTGTTACATTCTAAACATTTTACTTCTAAAAAAAAAAATTACTTTTTGTTACTTTTTCAAAAATCCTTAATAGAGCAGCATGAACATTTCTCTAAATCTACTTTTGTGTTTCATATACAGTGGGGAGAACAAGTATTTCATACACTGCCGATTTTGCAGGTTTTCCCATTTACAAAGCATGTAGAAGTCTGTAATTTTTATCATAGGTACTCTTCAACTGTGAGTGAAAGAATCTAAAACAACAATCCAGAAAATCACATTGTATGATTTTTAAATAAATAATTTGCATTTTATTGCATGACATAAGTATTTGATCACCTACCAACCAGTACGAATTCCGGCTCTCACAGACCTGTTCGTTTTTCTTTAAGAAGCCCATGTTCTCCACTCATTACCTGTATTAACTGCACCTGTTTGAACTCGTTACCTGTATAAAAGACACCTGTCCACACACTCAATCAAACAGACTCCAACCTCTCCACAATAGCCAAGACCAGAGAGCTGTGTAAGGACATCAGGGATAAAATTGTAGACCTGCACAAGGCTGGGATGAGCTACAGGACAATAGGCAAGCAGCTTGGTGAGACGGCAACAACTGTTGGCGCAATTATTAGAAAATGGAAGAAGTTCAAGATGACGGTCAATCTCCCTCGGTCTGGGGCACCATGCAAGATCTCACCTCGTGGGGCATCAATGATCATGATGAAGGTGAGGGAATTAATATAATGGTAATAGTAATTAATGACAGAAATGTCAATTCTGGGGTTGAACTATTCCTTTCATTTTAAATATATTTTTTTCCCAGGGGATAATTCTCACTTAAATCCAGTCCATCTCAAGTTTATTTGTATAGCGCTTTTCACAAATCATATCGTTTCAAAGCAGCTTTACAGAAAATGTTTCAATGTTCCAATTAGGAAGTGTTCAGTTAAAGTGATGTCCATATGTCAGTGATATAAAGCTGTATTATAACATGTTATTAAGTTAATTCATGTACTCAGCGAAGCAGACACAATGAACATGTTAGGCAGTGATTACAGCTTAATGATTATAATATATGATTGTTTTGTACGTCGATCCACTTACTGTAAACGGTAGAGAATGGCTCTAGAAACACTGAGGTCATGTGTTCAGTTCCCAGGGAATGCATGAATGATTACAGTTTTTTTCAACTGCTTACACACAAAATCCTGAAAAACTTGGCACTCAAACACCAGAACCTCAAACCAAATCTGCAAAACCAAACACTAATTCTCGGTCTTCGACTCAGTTTTCAATTTCATAAAAAAATGTTTTTGCAAACCACAACACACAGTTCTCTGTAACACACACACAAATCCAGGAAGTCTCTTGATTTCCTTTTTCAAACACAACCTGTCAAAACACCACAGTAATTCATCAGAGCCTCACACACACTTCTCACACACACTCACACACACTCCTCACATGTGCAAACACTCATCGCTTTACTAAACACCAATCAATCATGGCTTTAGAATAGGCCTATAAAAGGCCAAAGGTCGAGTTAAAGGTTTTTCGGACTGTGTAATACTGTATTCACAAACACAAACACTTACAGTAAAAAAATGTATAGTTTGATTTCAATCTTGCTTTCATGTTTACAGTGAACTTTTCAACATCTCTGTGCCAATTATTTTCAATCTTTTACAGAATTGTACATATGAGCTCATGAAAGAAGAGCTTTTGGTTTTTGAATAACTGTGTATATGATCCAAAAATATAATGTTATGGCAAAGGTGTTTACAACTTAAGACAAATGTTTGCTTCTGAGATGTGTTTGTGATATTTTGAATGCAGTGCTTAATAAGAGATGTGAGGTATTTTGGATTTTGTGTGTGCAATTCTTAGATTTGTGTGTAAAGTTTGGGAAAAAAAGAGGCAAAGTTTTGAAAATGTGTGAAAGTGTTGAAAAAAACAGTAAAGCCAATGCCAATATAAGACACTTTAGCCAAATCAGTGTAAATGTAAATATTCACAGTGTGTTTGTGCTTTTTAAATAAGCATTGTGACCCAGGTTACACTTTATAACACTGTTCCTTCATTAATGAGTAACTACACAAGAACTAATGAGTAACGCACTATTAACACTCTAGTAACTACTATTAACTAACAACAAACTCTGATTAATGAATTAGTAAGTAATATCGCTCAGGTGAATGTGGAAGTTCACTATTAGATAATCAATAACTACAGTTTTTTCATTCCTCCCAGATGTACAGGTTCATAATTAATATTCATAATTCATAATGTATAAGGAACTATTAATAATTTGGATCAGTTTTCTAAAGAGAAAAACATGATAACTACCTTTGACTAAAGTCATTGTGCACTTTTGTGATTTTTGTAAGATTTTGAATAATAATTCCTTCCGATGGATTTGGAAACACTTGAGTCATTACTAATGTGTTACCGTACCTTTTATTATAAATGATGCACTATTCATGTTAATTATGAACCTGTATATAGTAGTTCTCAGTGAGTATAGTAGTTACAACTAGTAATGACTCAAGTGTTACTAAGATTTTTGTAAGATTTTGAATAATAATTTGGTAACACTTTAGAAAGTTACTAAAAAGTTAAGTTCACTTTAGAATACTGATCCAAATTACTAATAGAAGGATGTGCTAACACTTGATTCATTACTAATGGGTTACCATTACCTTATATTATACATTATAAATTATTAATATTAATTATGAACCTGTATATCTGGGAGGAATGAAAAACAGTAGTTATTGATTATCTAATAGTGAACTTCCACATTCACCTGAGCGATATTACTCACTAATTCATTAATCAGAGTTTGTTGTTAGTTAACAGTAGTTACTAGAGTGTTAATAGTGCGTTACTCGTTAGTTCCTGTGTAGTTACTCATTAATGAAGGAACAGTGTTATAAAGTGTAACCGTAACCTGTTTAAACAGCAACCGTGTGATTGAGGTCAGGGATTGACCCTCTTTTATCACATCTGCATTCCCGCGAGGCTTCCGGTCGATGTAGTGTTTACTATGCAGTGTGTGTGTATGTGTGTGTGTGTGTGTGTGTGAGATAAGACTCTCTCTGATAACGGCCTCCGTCTGTGAACCTCCAGAGTTTCTTCAGTTCACGTCGAGCTGTAGCTAAAGTCACCCGTGATCATCATTCAGTCAGCTGGAAAAACAGGATAATGACGTGCCAATCACGGAGAACTCGGGAAAACCACTGAACACTGACACAAACTAAAGCGTTTTAGAGGAAAGGTTCATGCAAAAATAAAATATCTGTTAGTTTCACTCACACAAACCCAAACATCGGCTTCAAAATCTCTTTCTTCATTGAGTTGCAAGAGCGAAGAGTGTTGGGCATCAATGATTGGTTTGTTTTTCAAAGGCCAATTCCTAAATAATTACATTTGGTTCGGATTCTGAATATATTTTAAAGGTCCCATTGCATGAAAATTTCACTTTATGAGGTTTTTTAACCTTAAAGGGATACTCCACTTTTTTTGGAAATAGGCTCATTTTACAGCTCCCCCAGAGTTAAACAGCTGAGTTTTACCGTTTTCGAATCCATTCAGCCGATCTCCGGGTCTGGCGGTACCATAGATCATTGAATCGGACAGGACCATTAGCTTATCATTACCATCAAGAAACTTTGCTGCCGTACCATGAGTGCAGCAGGCGTAATGATATGACGCAGCGCCTGAAAATAGGTCTAATAGGTTAGACAAACTTAGTCCCGGTCACGTTGGAAGTTACCGAGCTGGGGACTATTTTCAGGCGCTGCGTCATATCATTACGCCTGCTGGACTCATGGTACGGCAGCAAAGTTTCTTGATTATTACGCAGGAATGAGAGTATAGTTCCTAGCCATATCAGCCTAGAAAATCGCAACTTTACATTTTCCGTCGGTCTTAGTACACAATGTAACTACAGAAGAGTCAAGTTTTAAATAGGAAAAATATCGAAACTCTTTGGTCATTTTTTTGAGAGAGATGCTAATGGTCCTGTCCGATTCGATGATCTATGCTAAGCTATGCTAAAAGTGGTACCGCCAGACCCGGAGATCGGCTGAATGGATTCGAAAACGGTAAAACTCAACTGTTTAACTCTGGGGGAGCTGTAAAAGAGCCTATTTCCAAAAAAAGTGGAGTTTCCCTTTAATATGAGTTTCCCTAGCCTGCCTATGTTCCCCCAGTGGCTAGATGTTTTGATGGGTGTAAACCAAGCCCTGGGTATTTTTGTGAAAATGAAAGCTCAGACGGGCGAAACTAGAATCTTCCCCTTATGTCATCATAAGGGGAAAGGTCACCTCCCCTTTCTCTTCTGGCCCGCCCACGAGAAATTGAGCAGCGTGAGAGCGATATTGGTTTTTCCTCGAGAGACATCATGACTTGCAAAAGAGCGAATCATGGCAGTTGCTCATTGTTTGGATGTACAAATGAACACAAAAGTATGTTTTTAGTTCCTTCATCCGAGCCTCTGAAGAACCAGTGGTTTATGTGCTTTTCTGATGTGTAATTGTTCAAGTTCAGACAGATAATCTTTCTCTCAAAGTCGTTCAATGCTGTTTATGCATCAGTAAATCAAGCCAGTGACTAAACGATCAACTTCACGTCGTTTCTCTTAGTAGGATGAAAATAATCTTACTTAAACTGTGATTAATATACAGAAAGCGATCAAAGAACAATCCCTTTCCAATCGCCCAAGCTGTCAATCACACAGCGCGAGTTTATCTGGACACTTGCCAAAACTCGTTATGAAATCAATGACGCTGTTACACTGCACAACGAAGCTCTTACTGTACTTACCTCATGTTTGCATTGGTGAAATCATTAGTGAGAGTGCAGAAACTGCGTTGCAATGATAAGATCTTCATTCACGTGATCAACAGGCTGTCATCTGCTCAATGCTCATCACTGCAACCTTTTATGTGATGGGAATAGATCTAAATACTTAAAAAACTTCTCACGATTAGTTAATCCCGATAGCTGTAATAGTAAAGACGTATAATAGCTGTAATAGTAAAAGTTTTTGAGAGAGTTCCACATGTAATGCTAGATATTTCATATGCAAGCATGTCAGCCAATCACAGCAGTGGGCGTTTACACTGAAGTCTCACAGCCAATCACAGCAGTGGGTGTTTACACTGAAGTCTCACACAGACACGCCCCTTCAAACAGAGCGTTCAAATCAGAGGCTAAAATCAGGCTTGGAAATATGCCTTTTATTTCTAAATTATAACAACTTTTGATCTAAAAAACATACTAACATTATAAGGGCACCCCAGGAAACATTCTAAAATAATCCATGCAATGGGACCTTTAAACATAAACTCAGGACAAGACTAAATATCTTCAGTCATTTCACTTCTCCAGTAAATGTATCTTGATTTAAGAATGTTTAGATATTTTTGCTGGAAAACACTGAGGAAGAACACACACACACACACACACACACACACACACACACACACACACACACACACACACACACACACACACACACACACTAAAAACTTATTTCTGACATTCCCATTAAGTTGAAAACATTATTTCTGAATGTGAGAAATGTAGGCCTGCGTTTTTAAGCGCTTTAACCGTTTATTCTTGATTACACAAACGTTACTGGAACATTCCATTTTATCATAATGCAAACATCACCAGAACAGTCTGAACGTTCTCTGAACTAAATGTTACTTTGAACTACATAACTTTGAACTAATGTTCTATTAACATTGTTTGTTCATAACGTTGAGAGAACGTTCTGAGAAGTTCTGGACAGAAAACACACACAACGAGACCCAGACTGACATAAATGCACACGCTTCATTTTAATAAAAGATTCAAAGATTTGATTTCATGTCGACTTGGAAAAAAATAATATTCGCATTTTTAGACCACAAACCTCTGAAAGATGTTCAGCCTGTCAAGAAACGGGGTTTCTACTTCTTAAGATGGAAATTGCTTTTTTTTTTTCTCCAAAGGGAAACAGAATAAACATTCTGCCAGTGTAGACTCGATGTTTGCTTTTCCAGAAGATGATTTATCTCCCGTTCAGAGATGCAATCGAGCATTATGATGCTGACATTATGTAATCGAGTAAAAGAAGCCGGTTAGTTCTGTCTGCAGGTTTATGGTTTATCAGAGAGAAAGTCATTAAATCAACCGTCCCTCAAACAAATCCCCTCAAAAGACATTTATCAGGATCGCGACTCTATCGGAACGGAACGCTTTGTCCGGATGAACGCGCTTGAGGAGAGTTGCACACGCCGGCACTTTCTGTGCGGTGGAAAGGACAGAGAAAACACGAGGACAGAACGCTTTATTTACACATAAACTCGCACAAGATGTTGAAAATACACGTGATACGGTGAGTTTCATTTGATTTTGCTGAGGTGAGAAAGACAAAGAAATAATACAAAGAAGACAGAAAAACACTGGTATCTTAACAAGGTCTTTACTGGCTCTCTAATAAAACAACGCAGCATCACAAGCCATCATGAAGCCTCTGAAATCATCTCATCTGGGATGTTTGCATGGATTTGAGCTGGGAATTTGGTCTTGGGAAACCAGTAACACCAGTAGTTCATATGCATGATCCGACTGCCTTAAATTTGACCTGTTATACGTTTAAATTTACATTTATGCATTTGGCAGGCGCTTTTAGCCAAATATTTTATCCATATTTAAATGCATACTTAAATTAGATTATCGATATTGCATGCTCAAAACCAGGATTAAACTCAAGATTGTGACGTGCATATGCACTCTTAAAAATAAAGGTTTCAAAAGGGTTTTTCACAACAATGATGGTCTTGGGAAACCAGTAACACCAGTACTTTTATTCATATGCATGAAACAATGCAGTATCACAAGCCATTATGAAGCATCTGAAATCATCTCATCTGGGATGTTTGCATGGATTTGAGCTGGGAATTTGGTCTTGGGAAACCAGTAACACCAGAAGTTCATATGCATGATCCGACTGCCTTAAATTTGACCTGTTATACGTTTAAATTACATTTATGCATTTGGCAGGCGCTTTTAGCCAAATATTTTATCCACATTTTCAATGCATATGCATACTTAAATTAAATTCGAGATATTGCATGCTCAAAACCAGTGAAACTCATAAATCAAGATTGTGACGTGCATATGCACTCTTAAAAATGAAGATTTCAAAAGGGTTTTTGAAGCAATGCCTTAGAAGAACCATTGTGGTTCCCAAAAGAATAGTTCTTAAAAGAACCGCTTTTCTTAGTGTGAAGAACCTTCAGAATACATGCATGTTAAAGTTTCTACATCGATGCCAATGAACACGCTTTGTTTTTAAGAGTGTGTTGGTTATGAAGTCTTATAGTCGTGGTCGTTCCGTCAGTGAGAGTTGAATACACACATAACTCTCAGAGACACACTCTCTTCTGCTGGGTTTGATTTTGCTGAGGTGAGAAAGACACAGAAATAAGACAATGAAGACAGAAATACACTGGTATCTTAACAAGGTCTTTACTGGCTCTCTAATAAAACAACACAGCATCACAAGCCATCATGAAGCCTCGGGAATCCTCTCCATTTCACTTTGGTCTTTGGAAACCAGTAACACCAGAAGATCATATGCATGAACCGACTGCCGTAAATTTGACCTGTTATACGTTTAAATTACATTTATGCACTTGGCAGGCGCTTTTATCCAGATATTTTATCCATATTTCAATGCATATGCATACTTAAATTAAATTAGCGATATTGCATGCTCAAAACCAGGAGTGAAACTCAAGATTGTGACGTTCATTTGCACTCTGAAAAAAACATTTTTGGTTCTCCAAAGAACATTTCAGTGATCAGTTCTTCAAAAACACACACACTTTTCTTAGTGTGTAGAACCTTTCAGATTCCATGCATGTTAAAGGTTCTACATCGATGCCAATAAACACGCTTGATCTATAAGAGTGTGTGTTGGTTATGAAGGTCCACAGTCGTTCTCTGGTTCTGAGAGGGTTTAACACACACACGACTCTCAGAGACACACACTCTTGGTCAGCAGCTCCGTCTGATCTATAAGAGTGTGTGTTGGTTATGAAGTCTCACAATCGTTCTCTGGTTCTTAGAGAGTTTAACACACACACACACACACGACTCTTAGAGACACACACTCTTCACCAGCGGCTCCATCTGATCAGAGTGTGTTGGTTCTGAGAGAGTTTAACACACACACACGAGTCTCAGACACACACTCTCTTCACCAGCGGCTCCGTCAGAGACTCGGTCGAGTCCAGAGATCGTTTCTCCGGCGCATGGGAAGCTTCTCCCGCGTGTCTCGGGTCCCAGAGCGCCGGAGGCTGGTATCCCGGTTCCAGCGGGTCCAGCGGGTCTTTGGAGAGCAGGATTCTGATGGACGGGAGCGTCCGGTGGATGGTCATCTCCGAGTCTCCTTCCTCCTGACTCTCCCAGATCTCTCGTAAGCCCTTATACTGGAGTTTGGTGATCTGATGGAGACCAGCGATCTTCCTCTTCATGATCTCGGCACACGTGATGGTCTTGGTGACGGCCCGACCGGACCCGCTGAACACGACCTGTCTCAGTCCGGTCTGACCGTCCTGCATGCGTGTCATGGCGAATCCCATGAGATTACGGATTTTACTGCCTTCCTTCACTCTCATGTCCAGCACATCCGACGCCAGCCCGGGGAACGGACACACACTGTCCTCCTCGATCCGACACACCTTCTTAAAGCCGCCGGCGTGAGCCTGCTTGATCTGGGCGTTCGCATCCCGACCCGGATCGGATTGAGTGTTATCCCGACTGGCGCTCAGCTCCATCTCGATGACCTCAGGAGTGATGATGGACAATCATTCCTTCATCCTAAACGCTCACATTACATGTGATTCCCAGTCTTTTCCAATTAGTCCTGCAGGGGAATCGCTTGAAACACATCATGACTTATTCATGAGATAATGAACAGAAAGTTGTGGATGTTCTGCACAGCGAACAGGGCGGGATTTTCCCACCTGTCCCAGCATCCAACTTTCTCCTATAGATTCGAACTTCCGGAAATGAAGTGACAGAGAGGTTTTGGTTTTCGGATAGCGCACTTACTTCTTGTGGGACGATCCGGTTAATGATCCAGCTTTTCTCCGGTCTCTCCCGATGTCCTTTCCACCTCACGGATTCGGTCACTCCAGTGCTTCTTGCTCTCTTCCGTTGTCCTTTTCCGTTTCTCCTGTTCTCCCATGTGCTGGCAGGGCTGAATCTCTCCGCTTCTCAGCCGTCACTCGTGCTGCCTCGTAAATGCTGGAGGGGGGGATAAAAGAGAGAGAGAGAGAGAGAAGGAGAGAGGGAGAGAGAGGGAGGGAGGATCAGCCTTCTTAAAGCAACAGTGACCTCGTTAAATATTACTGTTAAATAAACTTCTTTTTACGGTGGGAAAACCTTTCTTTTGCTGAGAGAAGACGGCACTCTCTCCTCCGCTGATGTACAGACACAGTTCTCTTCAATCTTCAGTTCAGTTTCTGATCTAAATATTTATCTATATAGAAATTACCAACTTGATGGATCATGCTTATTTTATCAAAATTATTTGAATATTTAATAAGTTGATTAGCTATTCAATCTGTTCAATCTGCTGATGAATAAAAATGAAAAAAAAAATTCTAATTAAATGAAAAACTTGTATGAGTCTCTCTCTCTCTCTCTCTCTCTCTCTGTGGTCGAGGGCTCTGGGTTGCTGTACTGTAGGAGTTCACAATTGGCATGACAATTGTTTCAATGAATTGCCAAAGCATTTATAGTTTTTACAGTGAATCATCATACATGTACATATACATACATTAAAAAAGTTTGTGAACAACTGTGAACAATTTAGAATTCAGTGTGTGTGTGTGAGAGAGCCTGCGTGTGAATCTATGTGTGTGTGTGTGTGTGTGTGTGTGTGTGTGTGTGTGAGTGAGTGAGTGAGTGAGTGAGTGAGTGAGTGAGTGTGTGTGAGAGTGTGTGAGTGTGTGAGTAGTGAGTGTTAGTGTGAGTGTGAGTGGTGAGTGAGTGTGTGTGTGTGTGTGTGTGTGTGTGTGTGAGTGTGAGTGTGAGTGTGAGTGTGTGTGAGTGTGAGTGTGAGTGAGTGAGTGAGTGAGTGAGTGTGTGTGTGTGTGTGAGTGAGTGAGTGTGTGTGTGTGTGTGTGTGTGGTGTGTGTGTGTGTGTGAGTGTGAGTGTGTGTGAGTGTGAGTGTGAGTGAGTGAGTGAGTGTGTGTGTGTATATATTCCACCATGTTTTAATATAAAGCGTCACTCATTAAAGATGTTCCTGTATCTTTAAAAAAGCTCCAAAGCTCCTTTAGCTGATCCGTTTAAAGGACGTCCGGAGCAGAAACTGGAATAACGCTGACAATTAAACCACAGTTCTGGAACATGAAGCCACTTGGGCTTCGAAAGACGCATTTCCAGAAGGTGAATGAAAGTGTGAATGAAATTATCTGGAATCTAATTGAAAACATCCTTCACAGGGCGGATGAAAGTCAGTAAATGTGCTGCGATTGGCCTTTAGCCCTCGACATGCATTCGGCTATTACCATTTGCATAATGTGATGTTAATGGTCTTCATACAGGAGGAATCTTGGGACGGAATGAAATGTATAATGGACTTTTATCACCTGTGCACACATGAGTTATTTGGCAACATCTATGCTTTACGTCCCTTTTTATCCTTTCATTTAATCCGTTTTTAATTAACCCGTGATCTTAAACGAGCTTAACTTGATGTTTTTCCGTCTGTGTTTTTCCTTCTGCTGTGAAGCTCTTTGAATCAGTCACAGTAATGCATTTTGCATTGCGTTCATTTTTATCAGTTCTGGGAATTGAACCCGTGACTTTGCCGTTGCAAGCGCCAAAATTTACAGTTTCAATGCAAGAACGCTCATAAACACTGAAATATGCTTTTTAATTTTTTTTTTGCTGCAATCGGACGTTCAATATATATGCAATATATGCCTATTATTAAACTTTTAATATATCACTGGGCAATATTAATATAGTTTACATTTTGTGATGATATAAACAATCAACAAGTTGTGCCACAGTTCAATAAACAGCTAAATTAATTAATAATAAATAATTAGAACAAACAAGTATTCTGTTAAAGAATATAATAGGCTCCTATTATTATAGGCTATCTATTATTAGCTGTTGTTTGTTAAGGCAACTTAATATTACTGTTAATGATCAAATCTCTATCAAATAGGTTGTCAACACTCTCATTTGTTAAGTAACATGAACTAACAATAAGTAAATATTTTAATAGCCTAAACATTTATTAAAGTCAATAATTGTATCCCTTAAACTCATCTTTAATCACAAAAATTACATATTCAAACGTTTTTTCCTTGAAAAAATATTCTTCATGCTTTAAAATATCTTGAATGTAACTCGACACCCTTGCCTCATTAAGTATACGTGGTTTTATGAATATGCAAATGAGCCCCGCCTCCACTCACTCAGCTCAGAGATCCACTGGTTGACGATCACACGTTGATCTGATTGGTTACAAGGTAGTTTGTGACGTCAGAAACACCAGCGATTTCAAAGCGTGTTTTTGAGACTGTCTTTGGTTCACTGCAGTTTTAAGGAGGAAATACTCAGCAATGCTGTCGACTTATGAACTTACACATGGTTTGTCTTAACCCTCTGAGGTCTGAGCTGTTTTCTGGCCCTGGAGGTGTTCTGACATGCTCTGACATTTGTGCTTATTTCTGTTACTTGTGACATTTTCATGGCTAAAGTCTGATTACACTGTATTCAGCACAAACTCTGCTACAATAATATATCAGCAGCATGTATGTAAAAGTTTGTAGTTTTGAGATAATGACATTTATGTGTGGTTTGTGAAAATACAAAAAAAAAAAATTGTCACTGAAATAAGGCCATGAAACCCATACTGATTATTTCTTCACAAGACTTTTGAAAATTGTATCACGTAGCCTAGAATATTTGCTCCAAAACTATGTGAAAATCACCCTGACTGCTCATTCAGATAAGACAATATATTGATTTAAAATTTGTAAGACGTGTTTTGTGTAAGAAAGCTTTACGCGGGAGGCGTAAACACATCATTAATATGTATGGCTTTCACACCTGAGAAAGACAAAGACACTCCCCTAACTGCCCTATTAGGAGCGATCAGGCCCTGTCATTCAGAGCAACCTTGCACAAAGAATGAGGAGATTTAAAAAAGAATGGCTTTTAAATTGTTTGGATTTATTTACAACACAACACAATCCAAAAATACACAACAAATGACAAAAAAGCACATTGAAAACAATGATCCAAAGACAGAGACCTTTGTGCCATTCCTAAAAACATTGTACATACCTTTCATTTCCAATGTGTTTGATTTTCACTTTACCATGTTCATGTACAGAGACTCATGGGAATGTTGAAGTCAGCAGGACTCAATGGCATCTGGGCCTTGTAAAAAAAAAAATACATACTGATTTGAACATACTGATATCAAGAGAAACTATAGGGATGCATGATTTTGGTGATAGATTTGAGATTTTTCTGGTTAAAATTTCTTTTTGAAATTCACAGAATACACACACACACACACGTTTCCGACATTATATAATGAACAGGTTTGTTGTGCCTTGTAGGCATAGGCTACGCAGTGCTGCATAAAATAATAATAACAATAAATTAAATCTTCCAAAAGATTTCAGTAACAACTATGCTAGAGAAAAATGTATTGATTACAATATAAAAACATGAAGCCTATTGTTTGGTGCGTTTTGCTTTTCAAACGCACAGCGCGCTCCAAAATATGAAACATTCAAAAGCAGAGCGAGTACAGCCCGTTTAAACACTTCAAAGACTTTTGAAACTGCATTGATTTGGACTTAAAAACGATGGTGACCAATGAAGTCCATTGTTAGACGAAAAATCCAGAAATGTTTTCCTCAAAAAACATAATTTCTCTCCCACTGAGGAAAGAAAGACATGGATATCTTGGATGGCATTGGGGTGAGTAAATTATTAGGAAATTTTCATTTTGGGGTGAACTAATCCTATAACTTGCGAGATGTTTGATATTCCATCATGAAAGCAAAGTCAACAGTGTTTGGTTTCTTTTCTTCACTCATTCCATTTCTTTGTTATCTAATTGATGACGAGTCTATTCTTGGGCTATTGTTAGACGTCTATTAAATGTTCACTGACAGCCCAAATGTTCCTAGTTTTAGGCTAGACGTCTGGGCTGAGTTTGGACGGCTATTAGACGTCTTTTAAGCGCAGAATTGCTTGCTGGGTTTCCAGGAATTCCCCTCCTCGTGATTGTTTTAATGTTTGCTTAATACATGATAATAGCATATTTTCACACAAATAATGATCAATAATGCATAACAAGGCCTATCTGTTTCCATAAAAAATATAAAGCAATTAAAAATATTTGGCCAGTGGAAAAGATTGAGAAAAGCTTTCTCTGAAATGCATCTTATAATATATGATTTATTTATTCAAAAACAATAGGCTACTAAATGATTTTTAGTAATGTAATGTGACGCACATCTGTATCTCATATTTTCCAAATGTCTTGTACCGTTAAACATGGCATCACGTGAATGAATATGCATATGCATATGATATGCAGATGAGGATATGCATAGTAAAATGAGGCGTTGTAAGCTCCATATGTGGTAGTTTCTGGGAGGAGATGCATGTGAACACAATCTTCCGCTAACTGGGATTTATAAAGGGAATTTTGCGCAGGTTTTGGGCTTTCGGTGAGGATCCTACACACAGGTTTATAAATGAGACCCCTGATGTTTCAGGATCAATAATTACGGTTTCCTCTTCCCGTCCCCCTGTATTTCCCTGGGTCAGTGATCCGTGAGTTCTCCGGTTAGCTGTGTGTGTGTGTGTGCTGTCACTTAAGCGCTCGATCAGCAGAGACAGCAGAGGTTCTGCGGGCCGGTCCCACCGGAGGACAGATGAGCGAATGAGAGACGACAGATCATTCAGCCTGAACCAATGGACTGTCTGAACGAGAAACACACAATTCCCAAGAGGAACGGGGAGGATTTCTCAGGAAAAACACTTCCATTCAGTGTTTCGTACGACTCATAATGAGTGTTTGTGTCTCGCTTCCAGTAAAAATTAAAGACACCATGAAATCAAAATGGACCCTTCTTGGTGCCATATTTATTATAAATTATTTATCTGTGCAAATTCATGTTAATCTTGAATCAGAATATCTTCCTCTTGCAGCATCTCTTCTCTGATGATGTGGGCGGGGCAACCTGTCAATCACATGAGATCCACCAATAGCAAACCACAACCATCCAATCAATTCCCCACAGACTCAATCAAGCCCCGCCCACATTTGTTCTTGTTCCAGATATACGACACAATAGGGAAACTTCCGTTTCATGCCGACTTTTATATTATAAATCAATATATGCACCTTTCTTTGTAATATTTACATCTTTTACACATTTTCACATATTTTTATGTTTAATTGTCTTCATATTCAAATGGCATTGTCAAAATCTGATTCAATGTGATTTCTGCTGTTCACATCCAAAAAGTGAATCTGATCTGTGAACGCAGCCAAAGAAACTGAGACGAGCTTCTTTGAATTATTGTTCAAAAGTCAGATATTGCCCTCGAAAAACCTCATTAATGAACATGAAGGAATCAGACGGAACCAGGAACAGTCTGTCAGCCAATCAGCTGCGAGCAGCATCGACCTGTCACTCACAGGAGATCCACCAATAGCAAACCACAACCATCCAATCAATTCCCCATGTCAAGCAATCAAGCCCCGCCCACATTTGGTCTTGTTCCTGAAGTGTTTCACTCGGATATACGACACAATAGAGAAGAAAAGATGAGCATAATAAAAGAGATAAAAGAGAATAAAAGACGAGCGTAACTTGAATCATTCTTGAAACGCTCCTGTTGTGTTGAAGTCAGTCTGACCTCTATTAGAATTTCAACTGCTTGAAAAACTGGTTAAACTATATATTTCTTCTTGAAAATTTGTGAATATTTGCCTTTTGGAAAGACAGTACAAATTTTGGTTACACTTTATTTTATTAAAGTGTCAGTGTTACAGTGTAATTATATATTTAAGTACTGAGTAATATTGAGTAACTACATGTACTTACTATAGGGTTAGTGTAGGATTAGGATTTGGTTGAGGGTTAGTTGCATGTAATTATGCATAATTTACTGTTATTACTACGGTAAGTACATGTAACCTATGTAATAAGTGTTACCCAAATTTTGTTACAACTGTTGTATTGAGTGTCATATTGGTTTGTATGTAAATTGCCAAAAATCAACACTTTGAAAAACAGCGCAGAGTCAGATCAAACGCTATATGAAATACAAGGAAACTTATTAAATTTAAGACTTTAATTTGACCAGGTACTGAAGACTCGTCTTCTGAATCATCCGAGGAGAATTAAGTTTCTTTATCTAGTTGAGTTTCACAGTCAAAAAAGAATTGGTTCTCAAAGGAAGCGCTGAAAACTAACATGAGAAACATTTTTATTTATTTATTTTGTGTCTGTACAGTTAATATTGAACATAAAAACATATGTGTCAAATTGACCCCTAACACAATAGAAATTGACTTGAATTATTAGATTTATCACATATTTTATACTGACTGGCTAAAATAGAGTTTTTTTGTTTTTATTTAATTCTCAAGCGATTTTCATAGTGTTGAACAATTATGTGTAAATTTGATCCTCAACAACACAGACTATCATCTTTACCAGGCTGGACATCATTAACACACACACACACACACACACACACACACACACACACACACACACACACACACACACACACACACACACACACACACACACTTGTCTGGTTCACTATCTTTGTGGGGACTCTCCATAGACTTAATGGTTTTTATACTGTACAAACTGTATATTCTGTCCCCTTACACTAACCCTACCCCTAAACCTACCCATCACAGAAAACTTTCTGCATTTTTACATTTTCAAAAAAATATAATTTATTATGTTTATTAACCCATTCCCCCCATGGGGACCGCTGGCTGGTCCCCACAATGGAGGTGATCTCAGGTTTTACTATCCTTGTGGGGACATTTGGTTCCCACAATGTAATATAAATCAAACGCACTCTCTCACTCTCTCTCTCACACACACACACACACACACACACACACACACACACACACACACACACACACACACACACACACACACACACACACACACACACACACACACACACACACACACAGTTGTTGCAGTGCACACACACACACACACACACACACACACACACACACACACACACAGTTGTTGCAGTGCACACACACACACACAGTAAGTGGAGGCAGTTGTTGCAGTGCGCACACACACACACACACACACACACACAGTTGTTGCAGTGTCTCCTGCTGTGAGCTTCATGTTCACTGAAGAGTTTATCATATTTAAAAACAGATTTACACCCAAATGAGAAGCAAATTGTTTTGCTGAGATGAGAAGCAGAAACATGGAATAATTGTTCATCAGTAATTGTGCACAGTTTCTGCTGTCGCTCATGAGCTCGTGTGTGTGTGTGTGTGTGTGTGTGTGTGTGTGTGTGTGTGTGTGTGTGTGTGTGAGTGAGTGAGTGTGAGTGTGTGTGTGGTGAAATGATGGTTTGGCTGTTGGGGTGAAATTACCCTCATCACTCATGCACACACACACACACACACACACACACACACACACACACACACACACACACACACACACACACACACACACACACACACACACACACACACACACACACACACACATCTGCCTGTGGGGGAGAGAGAGAGACAGTCAGAGAGAGTAATGATACTATTTGTGTTAAAAAGACAAAATGAGAAAGTATGAATATATAATAGAGAGGGATGATAACAGTGAGAGCAGTAAATTGATAACACTGATGATAACATCATATAATGAAGAGCAGCGAGTGTTTTAGAACGACACTTTGATTTCAGGATCATTCGTCTTACAGTTTTCTTCAGAAGTTTAACCACTTTACCAATATTCCACGAATTATCATATATATACATCCACACCTGTTCACACACACTCACACACACTCGTGTGGCAAGACTCACTGTTACTGAACTGATTCACTGTTACTGAACTGATTCACTGTTATTGAACTGATTCACTGTTACTGAACTGATTCACTGTTATTGAACTGATTCACTGTTACTGAACTGATTCACTGTTATTGAACTGATTCACTGTTATTGAACTGATTTAGTGTTATTGAACTGATTCACTGTTATTGAACTGATTCACTGTTATTGAACCGATTCACTGTTATTGAACTGATTCACTGTTATTGAACTGATTCACTGTTATTGAACTGATTCACTGTTATTGAACTGATTCACTGTTATTGAACCGATTCACTGTTATTGAACTGATTCACTGTTATTGATCTGAACTGAATCAACATTGAACTGAATTGATCTGAACTTTGCAACATGAACACTGTTATTTTCCCGTTTACTGTAAAAACGTTCACCCCTGATTCAACTTAACATTGCAAGTTTTAAGTATATTAGATGGTCTGCACAAGCCATTTCAACAATTTTTCTTAAATATTCTATTTTTAAATCGTGCATAACTTTAAAAATGAAGTTGAAACTGGTTATTGTGATGAGTCAATGACTGATGTTGTCGTATCATCCCATTTTTTCCTGCATTCTGTGAAGCTGCTTTGACACAATCTGTATTGTATAGAGCTCTATAGAAATAAATGACTTGACAAGCTTCACATTTAAACCTGTAAACCTGTAAACAAGTGGAAATGATTTTCCGAGGCACGCGTCACAGAATCCTCAGATAACCAGGATTACTCCTTTAAGGAACGGCCTTAAGCAGCTCGTCTCTTTCTCCATTTCTCGGTCTAAACGTCTCCTCTAACCAGGAGAACGGTGAATCCCACATCCAGAGAATGACATTAATCCGTTTCTTTATCAAATGGCCATCAGGAGCAGAGGAGCGACAGTCGGCTTCAGGAACTCCGGGGCAAATCAACTCCCAGCCAGCTTTCCCAAACGCACCGGCCCCTGAAGCCCCGAGACACGTCTGATGAGGAAAACAGGAGAAGAGGAACGAGCAGGAGTGTAATTAACTTCCCATGACACCAGTGACACACACACATACACACACACACACACTCCATCCGGCCCGCAGCTCTACAATGCAGACACACACACACACACACACACACATCAGGACCGATTTTCACATCATGCAACATAACTCCTTCCCGTAACTCGAACCGGTGCAAACACCAAAGTCATGGGTTTGATTCCCAGGGAATGCATGAATGATCAAATATATATATTTAATGCACGCAATGCAAGTCACTTTGAATAAAAACATCAAATGCAAATGCAATTCACTCTCCTCAGATCAAACACGCATTGATTGGCTTGCTTAGTTGGGTTTAGAAGACTAATTATCAGTAATATTATCAGTTTCACTGCACCGACTCTATTGGATGAGAACAACATTTGAGTTCAATAATGACTCTGTTTTCTTCTGCTGTTTATTTGATTTGATTTCATATTTGAGGATTTTAGCAACACTGACACACTGTAAAAAAATGTCCACCCATTTCAACTTAAAAACGTTTAAGCATAATACTGTACACGTCATTTCACCTTAATAATATTATATTAAACCGATTTTAAGGTAAATCTCGTATGAATTATTTTGAGGAGTTAAATTAATGTAAAAATCATGAATTGCCATGACTTACTGATCATATAATGTTTTACAATGTTATTGAACTGAACTGTTATTCAAACTGTTAATGAACTGAATTGAATTAACATTGATCTGACCAGAACTCAATAACATTTAACAGTTTAAATATTAATTTTGCAGTTCTTCCAATATGAACTAGAAGTACATGACAAATATTGTTTCCAAGAAGAAAGAATCGATTCTGAACTGAAACGAGTCGTCAGTAATTCAGTCTCACTTCCTGCTGAACCTGCGTAACAATGTAACTAATTAGCATAATGCCAGCCTGTGGTGTTGATTGGCCGAGCAGCGTCTCGTAGCTCCGCCCTCAAACACTGTAGTGTATCTGAGACTGGAAGAGTTTGGTTCGTGTTGTTCGTGTCGAGAAGACGCTGTTTTCTGAGATTGATACGGTAAAACCCACGCCATCGTTACTGTTCGTATCACTGTGATCAAGAGCTGAGATTCAGATATGATAATGAGCGTTTGCTTTCTGACCAATCACAGCAGAGCAGCTCTCAGAGAGGCGGAGCTTAGAGAGACTGAAGCGTTTCAGACACTGAGAAAATGTGCATTTATGAGAGAATTAAAGTGTTTTCGACCTTTGATGAATATGAACATGTTGTTGGAGACACAAAAACAACATTAAGAGCCTTTAAAATTGCATAATAGGGCACTTAAAATACACATATATTGGTTATCGCTCCCAAAACTTTCCAGTGTGAGTGTGGCCGATTTAACTCTTAATTCCACCAGTTGCAGAAACAAGAAGAAAACACATTTGTTTGTACCTCAGTACATCTGATAATGATCATGTGAATGAGTTCCCCAGCGTTCGCTGCATTAAGAGAGCGGCTGTTATCGGCTTCTTTAAAGGCGAGCGGAGCCTGTGAACGTGGAGAGTTTAATTGAACAGCTCTTCAGTGTAAAAGTCATTAGCTGATAATGGCAGACGCACGCGGGCTTCAGGCCCGCTAATGGAATTTATTGCAGTATTTTGATCAATTAAATTAAAAATGGTTAGAGCTTTATGCAAAAAGGCAAATGGATAATTAATGATTCACCGTTAATCGAATGTTTAGTCAGGAAAGGATGTTAAAATATCACAAAAACACGCCGATCTGCATCCAGACGTTTTCTGAACATACTGGATAAAATCAAATCAATAATAAACAATTAGCCATTGGAGTGATCTATTAATGCACTGTGCTTTAGAATAAAAAAAAAATTAAACAAAGAAAAATTTTCAATTTTCACTCTCACAAATTTCAGAGAAAAGGCAAGTTTCAGACTCATTTTTCTTAATGTCATGATCATTTGTTAACAAACAAGTATTCATTACTTAAATGAGCTCATTGTTTCTGCCTTAAATTAGTGTTTAAATTAATACATTTTTCACTAATTGTGATTTTGTATATGTACATTTCTGAAATGCATAACTTAGTTCCCTCTGATAACAGATCTCTGTAAATTGTAACGTGGACTCATGCAGTTTCTGTAAAGCTGCTTTGAAACGACTTGTATTGTGAAAAGCGCTGTACAAATAAATGTTAAATGAATTGAAAGCAACACATTGAAATGAATGTGAAACTTTGATGCAGAACGACTATAATCTTTATTTTCGAGTGCAAGTGAATCTCCGCATCTGTTGACATGATGTCGATTAACACAGAGATGATTATAAAACGAACACATCTCAGATGCTCAGATGGAGTTTGACTGGGACTGAACCTGGAAACTGCAGCTGGAACTGATTGAATCTGAACGGGTTAATCTCTGGTGGTCGTTGTGTGTGTTAGTGAGATCTCTCCTCGCTCAGATCATTACAGCTTTACCGGCTCTAGAGATCCAGAGCAGAGAAACATCTACACCTCATGTAGAGTCCAACCATTCAGCATGAAGCCAGATGGCTAAAGACTCCACAGAGAGAGTGTGTGTTTGTGTGTGTGTGTGTGTGTGTGTGTGTGTGTGTACACTCCCTGCAGTGGCCATTCGTACTGGGTCACTAACTTCTTCGTCACACTCACAGAGACGCGAGGTCATCTAACACGGCATGCTGTGAGGGAAATGTCAAGTGTGTGTGTGTGAGTGTGTGTGTGTGTGTGTGTGTGTGTGTGTGTGTGTGTGTGTGTGTGTGTGAGTGAGTGTGTGTGAGTGTGTGAGATATAGAGACATTCTCCCTCACATCATTTAACAGTAGAAGTCACAGTGTAACTCGGATAACCTGCTTTAGCAGCTCTGTGTGTGTGTGTGTGTGTCAACAATTGTTACAGGTCAGGACAGAGTTAGAATGTCACAGAACGTGTTCATTTAAAATCACCATTTTTTTTTTTTTTTACACTTCTTATTTTTTATGGAACACTGAAGTATTTCATCTATAAATGATTTATCGGTGCACATTATTATAGTGTTAATAATGTTGAATCAGAATAAGTTCCTCTCGCAGCATCTCTTCTCTTCTCTGATGATGTGGGCGCGGCAACAGCCTGTCACTCACATGAGATCAGCCAATGGCAAACCACAACCATCCAACCTCTCCAATGGAAACAATCAAGCCCCGCCCACATTTGTTATTGTTCCTGAAGCGTTTCACTCGGATATACGTCACAATAATGAAGAAAAGACTTGCGCAACTTCCGTTTCATGCCAACTTTTATATTTTAAATAAATATACGCAAATTTATGTGTAATATTTACATCTTTTACACTCAATTATTATCTTTAATTGTGTCTTCATACTCAATTGGCATTGTCGGATATCTGCTGTATTGATAAATCTGGTCGCTTTCCAAACTTTTTATTTTACAGACAATGGCAACATATTTAAATAAAACAAATGAATTGTAGAAAATTAATACAGTTCCATAATTCCAGAAATTTTAATAACTGAATGTTCTTCAGAATTTTTAAATTGCATGACTTTTCCAGAAGTTTGTGATTGCATTTTTTACAAATATTTTTTTACTCAAAAATAGCAATCTCAATAAAAATATAAAGGTCTATAAAAATGTATATTCAGAACATTTCCATGACTTTTCCATGACACTTTAAATTCCTAAAGGTTCTTAAATAAAAATGACAGTGTTTGAGGGCATGAATTAAAATAAGAAATATGATGTCATCTCACATCTCAGTTAGTGTAGCTCATTTTAACACTCGTTTGGCTCACTTTAAACTGTTTTAATGTCGTCTTGAGGAAGTTTGCTGAGGCCGTCTGGTTGAGAATCACTATCTTAGAGTTGAGTTTAATATTAGTTAATAATGCCATGCAAAAATTGCTTATAGGACAAATAAAAACAGGCATTAATGAGCGACTAGATATCATAAAGTAAGAGTATAGAGCTATAAATGAATGTGGAGAGATCAGATCATGTTTGTTTTCCTAAACCTCATAATTCTCTGTAATTAAACCAAGGGGCAACATTCTGATCTGAAAAATGAAGCCTACCCGGAAGTGCGAAAAACTGCAATACATCGAAAATCCGCTAGGGGAAGGTCCCAAAAGGGAGCAAATGTCCATAGCCCCCATGTTAAAATGTCCGTTTTCACAGCATAAAATCATGTTTTTACAGGTTGGTCCCATGGACTTTTATTGGATTTTTCGATAGGTTCCGAGTGCCTGACAACGGCGAGGGGGGTGAATTTTTTTCTAACTCGTTAGTTTAGATAGTATTTAGATATAAAATGTATGACAATAAGGGCGTGGTTAACTTTGATTGACAGCTTGATTGACAGCTGAAAGGCAGCGCCACGGAGAATGACAACATAAGAAGCGCCATTTTTTAATACAGTTGACATATAATACTACTGTTTCTGTATCATGAAATGTAGTTTTAAGAGTTTTTCATGTGAGAATGTAGTTGTTTAAAGCTCAAATCTGTGGTTTATTTATAAAGATTTATGAAAATTGTATCCAGTTGTGAGATCCAGCGATGACCGGGCGCTCGGCGCGATGTACCCCGCCTGGAGCAGCCTTTCATCGGCTAGTCGTTCTGAGGTTTGCCGCTGACTCTGGCGTCTCTGTAGTGGTTAAACATGAGATATAATTCGTCTTGTCTATATCTAACGGGCGATTTTTGGTCTCGTGAATCTATAATTTGTTCCCTGGGCAATCGTTTTGGCTGAGGGGAAGTTTCATAACTTTATAAGCTATATTTAACTTGTACCGTTGTATGGTTAGACTAGATCGAGCGCATGACTTTTTATGTTTGACTGAATTGTTTGCTTTATTTGTATAGCTTCTTGTAACTTTACCTTTTACTTATACTTTTATAATAGCTAATATTGATAAAACTGAAATTTAACAAAAAGAGACTGGGTTGAGTTTTGTCATTTTAAATTTTAATACAACGAAGATGATCTGTAATGTTGTTTACTGCAACATCTGTTGTTTAGTACAAATGCACATATTGCCTGGACCATATTAAAATGTTTAATATTTTTATATTATATTTAAAACGAAAAGAGGCAGGTTTGTGTTTTATATTTCGTTTTGTTATAAATAGGCAAACGTTATGTGCAGTGAATATAATCAATACGCGTTGCCTGAGCCACATTTGTGTGGCTATAATGTTTAAGATTTCTTTAAATGAAAACGAAAAGAGTTAGTATGGTGTTTTATAACATATTTCGTTGCCTAAAATATACACAGAGATAACCGGAGTAGCAGAGCGAGCTGAGTGACGCGCGCTGCGTCAGAAGGTGGGCGGGGTTAGGGTTTCCCAAGATTTTCCAAGATGGCGCCGCCCATACCCCCCATAAACGGCTTCAAACCCGTTCTTCAGAAAGTCTATGGGTGACGTCACAGACGCTTTGTCCATATTTTTTACAGTCTATGAATTAAACACAGTTTAACGTGTTTGCTTGATCTTACACGTGTTGTCGGGTTATTAACCAGAGTAATATAATGCATGTGAACACACTCAGTGTTGAGATCTCATCTAAATCTCAGACACACGTGAGATTAATCGCCTCTCTTTCTGAGGAGAAACATGAGGAGAAGAGCAGATTAAACTTCAGGTGTCAAAACTTTAGGAGAATTTCTGCCCTCAGCGAGTGACACAATATCTAAATTGCATGTGCATGTGGAAGGAGATTTGTCCCGTTTTTTAATTGCAATGAAGAGCAAATCCCCCATAATGCCCTGCTTTACAATAGAGCCGTAATTGCAGGAGTGTAATTGCACACCAATGTTCAGCTGCTCACCGTGTGTGTGTGTGTGTGTGTGTGTGTTCTAGTTCCCTGTAGGTGTCAACGCTGAAGAGCTCAATAATTAGAAACGGGGGGAAAATGAGGTGGCAATTTTGTGTCTGCAATTATCAAAATCCGGCAGAAGAGTTGTGAGTTTACAGAGGACTGAGTCTCTGTTCAGAATACTAGAGTACGACACAACATTTACTCTATATACCGCCTACTGTTATGTTAAGCATGTGAAACAGCATGCAAGGCAAGTTTATTTATAAAGCACGTTTCATGCACAATGGTAAAGTGCTTTACATGCAAAAAAAGAGTAAAATAATCGCGACAAGTGCATTAGAAAAGAAAAAAAGATTCGAAAATAGATGATTTAAAGGCACAATATATAGCCTAAGATTTTTTGATTAAAATATACAAAAACCACTAGAACAATGTTATATGTTATATTTGTTGACTGTACTTACATTATCACAAATGTTTCCAACAATGTGCAAGTCGTGTCTTTGCGTCGCCAGTCAATAGTGGGAATTTTGTTAACTATTTTTAATTTAGTTTTAGTCTTAGACTACTCTTACTTTTTAGTTATCATCATATTTAGTCAAACTTGTTCTGTTTTTGTTTTAAATGTCTGAGCATTTTAGTCTAGTTTTAGCAAAGACTATTTTAGTCAATGAAAACCGTCACATTTTCGTCACGCAGCAGAAATGGTTAAATTGATAATCAAGCAAAACAAGACTTTGTCAAACAGAGAGTAAGTGCATTTATTCACACAATCGAGAGATCCATCGTGTTTGGATTTATTACAGTTCATCACTAAGAAGGTTTGATGGTGTTGGAAATCCAGCTTTTAATGTTGTTCTATGTGGTGTTTTAATACGCTTTAAGACAAACCATGTGTAAGTTCATAAGTCGACAGCATTGCTGAGTATTTCCTCCTTAAAACTGCAGTGAACCAAAGACAGTCTCAAACACACGCTTTGAAATCGCTGGTGTTTCTGACGTCACAAACTACCTTGTAACCAATCAGATCAACGTGTGATCGTCAACCAGTGGATCTCTGAGCTGAGTGAGTGAGTGGAGGCGGGGCTCATTTGCATATTCATAGAACCGCACATACTAAATGAGGCAAGGGTATCGAGTTACAGATATTTTAAGGTATAAAGATATTTTTTCAAGGAAAAAACTTTTAAATATATAATTTTGGTGATTAAAGATGAGATGTAATGGATAAATTGATTGACTAGGGTGACTTTAAAAATAATTGCATGCCATTTTAGAAACACGAGTCAAAACAAATCTTTTTTTTAAAGGTGAAACTTACATATTGTGCCTTTAAAACAGTTATTAAGGTTTTTCTAACCAACTTGATCTGTTAGGTTCATATTCAATAAGCATATCTGCGATGTATGAGGTTCTAAGCCATTGAGTGATTGATTGACTGACCGAAACTTTGCTAATAACGTTAAAACTTTAATCATAGAAGTTTGAGACGTGTACTTTTTTTTGCATTCATATTATACAGTTTCCGACAAACCTATCAATGATTTGGGTATGCAATGTTTTCTAATTTATCACACTGGAAATTAAATGTCAAGTTGAGCGCTTTGCATTATGGGATACAGTAGTTTACTCGTCAACGCTGGCATTTCCTATCAAATTACTGAGGATAATCAATGCTGAGCATTTGTTTTGCAGGTGTATGTTCGACAAACAGGATCATTTACCATGTTTTACCCATGACTCAAACTCAGGTTTAGTCTAAAAGTCAAACCAAAAACGGATGAGGAATACATATATAAGAGTGTGTCCTTCAGCATTACAGAAACTCTCAGTGGCGCTCAAGCAATCAACTGCTCCAATTACTGCTGATTTTAATTCGGATCAGTGATCGAACTCCCCTCTGACTGAGGATCTGGCAACCATCAGAAGGCGCATACAGATCAGCATTAAGGTCAACAAGCTGCGAACGAAGCGATTACATCCTATTAACCGTCAGTAAACGTCCACTCTCCTGCATGTTCAAGCACAACACTGCGGTTATCAGCGCTTCGAGAGGGGAACAGGTCAGCGCCTGCAAACGCCAATAATGGTTTTTACTCAAGGTGAATTGTACATCTTGAATGCTAAATTTAAATGCAAATTTAACGGCAGTCCCCAGAAGACCTCTAAATATTCTTAAAACCTGCTGAAAAGCGTGAGTGCTCTCCCTCCCCGCGCGCGCTATCGAGTGGCCTTTGTCACGGCTGACGGCGCTTTCTGCTGATGGAATCAAAAAACGCCTTTCACAGATTGAAATGAGCTGTGATCGGTATTGGAGAAGCATTTTGTGCTAGAAAAGCCACACGGAGCGAGTGTTAAATACAAGGCAATCACAACGTCAAGCACAAAGACTGTGTTTATGTGTGTGTGTGTGTGTGTGTGTGTGTGTGTGAGAGTGTGTGTGGACTGCAGAGAAGGTTTGCTAGATTATGATGGTAATCAGAGGTGAACCAAAACAAAGTCGAGCCCTTGAAACGCTTTTCGGCCTGATATCGACGCGGAGAACACGCTATAATTCAAAACTCATCTCTTTTATTCTTCACAGCTGATCCACACACACACATTCTCTCTCAGTTTCTCTTGCTCGGTGTCTTTCTCTTGTTTTCCAGCACAAATATCTAAACATTCTTAAATCAAGATTCATTTAATGGAGAAGCAAAATGACATGAAAAACGTATCAACATTTAGCGAGTTTTTGCTTAAAACAAGAACAATATCTTCCAATGGGGTCAGAAAAATAATCTCGTTCAGAAGAGCTGATGATGCAGCCATGACAACATTAACGTGTTTTTGACCTTTGATGAATGTGAACCTGTTCTAGGAGAATTAGGATGCTTTAAAATAGCACAATAAGGGGTACTATGGATCATTTAGCTTCTTCTCCAGTAAATGTATCGTGATTTAAGAATGTTTAGATATTTCTTTTTTTTCTTTTTCTTCGCAGTATATACACTTGGTGTTTGTATTTTGTGTTGTTTTCCGTTTCAAATATTAAAAAAATTGTTTAATCAAGATACATTTACTGGAGAAGCAAAACAACTGAAGATATTAAGTCTTGCTTACTGAAAAAAAACCCACACCAAAATTCATCACCAGAATTAAGTGAGATTGTGAGATCTGACAGTGAAACAGGAAAAATGAATTGAATTCAAAAGGGAAAACATTTTTTCGGACTCCACTGGCAGATATTTGCTCTTGTTCTAAGCATAAACTTAATTTTGATCGATTTTTTTTAGAAAACAAGACTTAATATCTGAAGTCATTTGCTTTTTAAGGTATTAAATCATGTCTTCTGAAAAACCATTGAAATTTATCATCAGAATCAGGTGTGATTGAGCTTAAAACAAGAAGTCTGGGGAAAATTCAAATGTTTAGATATTTGGCTAACACATATTAATTTCAATATTTACTGATATATTATTAAAATCAAAGGTTGTATTTGTTAACATTAGTTAATGCACTGTGAACTAACATGAACAAACAATGAACAGCTGAATTTTTATTCACTAATATTAGCAAATGCATTGCTTGTTGTTAGTTAATACATGAACTAATGTTAACTAATGAACCTTATTGTAAAGTTGGTAACACTTTATTTTACAGTGTCTTTATAGGTTACATGTTCTTATAGTAATAACAGTAAATTATGCATAATTACATGCAACTAACCCTCAACCAAACCCTAATCCTACACTAACCCTATAGTAAGTACATGTAGTTAATTAATATTACTCAGTACTTAAATATATAATTACACTGTAACAATGACACCGTAAAATAAAGTGTAACCATAAAGTGTTATATATTGTACTGGAAAACGAGGACGAGCATCAGTTTTTGCACTGTATGGATGGTCAGATCTACACACACACACACACACACACACACACACACACACACACACACACACACTGCGGCTATTAACCACGTGAGCGTTTAAACTCAAAGTGCATTGAGGTGTCAGACGTGTGGCGTTCAGGCCTCTAATAAAAGAGTTTCTGTGGACCGTGAGTCTTTGCAGCGGCTCTGGGTGTGTGTGTGTGTGTGTGGGTGGGTGTGTGTCGAATCTCACAGCCGCTATAATGGCACCCTGTCAAGACTGCAGATCCATCCAAAGTGCTTCCCAAATAAGCACCTATTGTGGAGCGTCGGCAGAGGAGTGGAAGAGAACAGAGAGAGCCGTCATTGTGTCGGAGAAGAGGAGGAAGATGAAGAGAGGGGGAAGAAGAGAGGAGAAGATTGCAGAGCGATTTGCTGCGTTTGATGTTTGAGCCGCAGTCTTTGTTCTGCTGTATTTCTCCCACAGCATGTTCGGCTTGAACACATAATTGATCGATGTAAAATTAAAACAATTGGATTTACAGCTGTGAACGAGAGCGTATTGAGCTTCAGGGTGATTGATATGAACATTATAGATGCTCTGATCCAGCTGAACACACAGAACATGAACTGAACGCACCGAACGACACCGAATCTTTGATGTTATATGATTTAAAGTGCCTCTATTATGATTTTTCAATATATGATCTTTCATCCAGTGTGCAATAGAGCTGTTTGTGAATGTTAAGTTATTGTCTACTAAAATAATCGATTCTGAACTGAAACGAGTCGTCGGTAATTCCAGTCCGGTACAAACCTACGTAACAATGTAACTAATTAGCATAATGCCAGCCTGTGGTGTTGATTGGCTGAGCAGCGTCTCTTAGCTCCGCCCTCAAACACTGTAGTGTATCTGAGACTGGAAGAGTTTGGTTCGTGTTGTTCGTGTGGAGAAGACGCTGTTTTCTGAGATTGATACAGTAAAACCCACGCCATCGTCACTGTTCGTATCACTGTGATCAAGAGCTGAGATTCAGATATGATAATGAGCCTTTGCTTTCTGACCAATCACAGCAGAGCAGCTCTCAGAGAGGCGGGGCGTAGAGAGATATGCAATGTATATATTATGAGAAAATGAAAGTGTTTTTGACCTTGGATGAATGTACACCTATAGAGGACTGCAAAGCAAAATTAGGAACCTTTAAATTAGTATAATAGGGGCACTTTTATATTATTTGTCACAATGCATACACAAACTGCTTCAAATTAGATCTGGATATAAATATATGAAGAGTATATACAAACGCTCCAATATATGTAGTAGTGATGCGTATGTGTATCTATCAGCACTGTGACGTTAAAATACTTCTGGGAATGTTTTTTCACTGTAAATGATACTTTAATGGGTTGTGCAAAAACCATAAATTTGACAGCATTTTACTGTAAACTTACATTTATTGCAATGTTTAATCATTTAGTCAAACCAAACATTATTCAGATATTGTTTCACAAGTGTGATCAGGACACTATAGTTCATTTATGTAAGTGAGGAGAGCAAAATAAAGTAAACTGTGACATATTATATCTAATAACTCCTCATACAGTGACTACCAGTGACATCTATAGAAATTTGGGAACAAAAATGATTGGGACACTTTGAGCTGATCATGTTTTGCTGAAGTGTTTTTTCTTTAATTGCTAATGCTCTTTTTACACACAGACTGAACAAAATGAAGCATTGCTTGGTGATTGGTTGAGCTAAACTGGTATTATCTAATTGTGTAGTTAAATTTAACAGCTGACAGATATTCAACATAATTCATGTGTGAGACAGTCTAACAGAAGGACGGACAAAACCAGTCAAATATCAACTGAGTTCTGCTCATATTTTATGACCATTTTCTAAACTATAGCGAATAAACTTTGATAATGTAAGAAATGTTGAAGGTGTCTGAATAAATTTTGGTTTGATTGTATATATATATATATATATATATATCATTGCACCATTACTTCAAAAATGCTGTTTTCATCAAAACTTTCTTTGCCAATCTGAGAGGCAGAGATTTAAATCAATGACTTCACTGAACTGTGCAAGAGGCCAGAAATCAGGGAAAAATGCTTTCCATGCATTCCTCTATCGGCCAGAGGGTTTAAAAGTTGTTGGCGGAGGAAACGTCTGATCATGTGTTTTCCCAGGCAGAGGAACGAGAGACAGAGGAACGAGAGGCAGAGGAACGAGAGACAGAGGAACGAGAGACAGGAGACAGAGGAACGAGAGGCAGAGGAACGAGAGACAGGAGACAGAGGAACGAGAGGCAGAGGAACGAGAGACAGAGGAACGAGAGACAGGAGACAGAGGAACGAGAGGCAGAGGAACGAGAGACAGAGGAACGAGAGACAGGAGACAGAGGAACGAGAGACAGAGGAACGAGAGACAGGAGACAGAGGAACGAGAGGCAGAGGAACGAGAGACAGAGGAACGAGAGACAGGAGACAGAGGAACGAGAGGCAGAGGAACGAGAGACAGAGGAACGAGAGACAGAGGAACGAGAGACAGGAGACAGAGGAACGAGAGGCAGAGGAACGAGAGACAGGAGACAGAGGAACGAGAGGCAGAGGAACGAGAGACAGAGGAACGAGAGACAGGAGACAGAGGAACGAGAGGCAGAGGAACGAGAGACAGAGGAACGAGAGACAGAGGAACGAGAGACAGGAGACAGAGGAACGAGAGGCAGAGGAACGAGAGACAGAGGAACGAGAGACAGAGGAACGAGAGACAGAGGAACGAGAGACAGGAGACAGAGGAACGAGAGGCAGAGGAACGAGAGACAGAGGAACGAGAGACAGGAGACAGAGGAACGAGAGGCAGAGGAACGAGAGACAGAGGAACGAGAGACAGAGGAACGAGAGACAGAGGAACGAGAGACAGGAGACAGAGGAACGAGAGACAGAGGAACGAGAGACAGGAGACAGAGGAACGAGAGGCAGAGGAACGAGAGACAGAGGAACGAGAGACAGAGGAACGAGAGACAGGAGACAGAGGAACGAGAGGCAGAGGAACGAGAGACAGAGGAACGAGAGGCAGAGGAACGAGAGACAGGAGACAGAGGAACGAGAGACAGAGGAACGAGAGACAGGAGACAGAGGAACGAGAGGCAGAGGAACGAGAGACAGGAGACAGAGGAACGAGTGACAGAGGAACGAGAGACAGGAGACAGAGGAACGAGAGACAGAGGAACGAGAGGCAGAGGAACGAGAGACAGAGGAACGAGAGACAGAGGAACGAGAGACAGGAGACAGAGGAACGAGAGGCAGAGGAACGAGAGACAGAGGAACGAGAGACAGAGGAACGAGAGACAGGAGACAGAGGAACGAGAGGCAGAGGAACGAGAGACAGAGGAACGAGAGACAGAGGAACGAGAGACAGAGGAACGAGAGACAGGAGACAGAGGAACGAGAGGCAGAGGAACGAGAGACAGAGGAACGAGAGACAGGAGACAGAGGAACGAGAGACAGAGGAACGAGAGGCAGAGGAACGAGAGACAGAGGAACGAGAGACAGAGGAACGAGAGACAGGAGACAGAGGAACGAGAGACAGGAGACAGAGGAACGAGAGGCAGAGGAACGAGAGACAGAGGAACGAGAGACAGAGGAACGAGAGACAGAGGAACGAGAGACAGAGGAACGAGAGGCAGAGGAACGAGAGGCAGAGGAACGAGAGACAGGAGACAGAGGAACGAGAGGCAGAGGAACGAGAGACAGAGGAACGAGAGGCAGAGGAACGAGAGACAGAGGAACGAGAGGCAGAGGAACGAGAGACAGAGGAACGAGAGACAGGAACGAGAGACAGAGGAACGAGAGGCAGAGGAACGAGAGACAGAGGAACGAGAGACAGAGGAACGAGAGACAGAGGAACGAGAGACAGGAGACAGAGGAACGAGAGACAGAGGAACGAGAGGCAGAGGAACGAGAGACAGAGGAACGAGAGACAGAGGAACGAGAGACAGGAGACAGAGGAACGAGAGGCAGAGGAACGAGAGACAGAGGAACGAGAGACAGGAGACAGAGGAACGTGAGGCAGAGGAACGAGAGACAGAGGAACGAGAGACAGGAGACAGAGGAACGAGAGGCAGAGGAACGAGAGACAGAGGAACGAGAGACAGAGGAACGAGAGACAGGAGACAGAGGAACGAGAGGCAGAGGAACGAGAGGCAGAGGAACGAGAGACAGAGGAACGAGAGACAGAGGAACGAGAGACAGGAGACAGAGGAACGAGAGGCAGAGGAACGAGAGGCAGAGGAACGAGAGACAGGAGACAGAGGAACGAGAGGCAGAGGAACGAGAGACAGAGGAACGAGAGGCAGAGGAACGAGAGACAGAGGAACGAGAGACAGAGGAACGAGAGGCAGAGGAACGAGAGACAGGAACGAGAGACAGAGGAACGAGAGACAGAGGAACGAGAGGCAGAGGAACGAGAGGCAGAGGAACGAGAGACAGGAGACAGAGGAACGAGAGACAGGAACGAGAGACAGAGGAACGAGAGGCAGAGGAACGAGAGGCAGAGGAACGAGAGACAGAGGAACGAGAGACAGGAACGAGAGACAGAGGAACGAGAGGCAGAGGAACGAGAGACAGAGGAACGAGAGACAGGAACGAGAGACAGAGGAACGAGAGGCAGAGGAACGAGAGACAGAGGAACGAGAGGCAGAGGAACGAGAGACAGAGGAACGTGAGGCAGAGGAACGAGAGACAGAGGAACGAGAGACAGGAACGAGAGACAGAGGAACGAGAGGCAGAGGAACGAGAGACAGAGGAACGAGAGACAGGAACGAGAGACAGAGGAACGAGAGACAGGAACGAGAGACAGAGGAACGAGAGACAGAGGAACGAGAGGCAGAGGAACGAGAGGCAGAGGAACGAGAGACAGGAGGCAGAGGAACGAGAGACAGGAACGAGAGACAGAGGAACGAGAGGCAGAGGAACGAGAGACAGAGGAACGAGAGGCAGAGGAACGAGAGACAGAGGAACGAGAGACAGGAACGAGAGACAGAGGAACGAGAGGCAGAGGAACGAGAGACAGAGGAACGAGAGACAGGAACGAGAGACAGAGGAACGAGAGGCAGAGGAACGAGAGACAGAGGAACGAGAGGCAGAGGAACGAGAGACAGAGGAACGTGAGGCAGAGGAACGAGAGACAGAGGAACGAGAGACAGGAACGAGAGACAGAGGAACGAGAGGCAGAGGAACGAGAGACAGAGGAACGAGAGACAGGAACGAGAGACAGAGGAACGAGAGGCAGAGGAACGAGAGACAGAGGAACGAGAGACAGAGGAACGAGAGACAGAGGAACGAGAGACAGAGGAACGAGAGACAGAGGAACGAGAGACAGAGGAACGAGAGGCAGAGGAACGAGAGGCAGAGGAACGAGAGACAGAGGAACGAGAGGCAGAGGAACGAGAGGCAGAGGAACGAGAGGCAGACGTCAGACGAGAAACAGAGGAACGAGAGGCAGAGGAACGAGAGACAGAGGAACGAGAGACAGACGTCAGACGAGAAACAGAGGAACGAGAGACAGAGGAACGAGAGACAGAGGAACGAGAGGCAGAGGAACGAGAGACAGAGGAACGAGAGGCAGAGGAACGAGAGACAGAGGAACGTGAGGCAGAGGAACGAGAGACAGAGGAACGAGAGACAGGAACGAGAGACAGAGGAACGAGAGGCAGAGGAACGAGAGACAGAGGAACGAGAGACAGGAACGAGAGACAGAGGAACGAGAGACAGGAACGAGAGACAGAGGAACGAGAGACAGAGGAACGAGAGGCAGAGGAACGAGAGGCAGAGGAACGAGAGACAGGAGGCAGAGGAACGAGAGACAGGAACGAGAGACAGAGGAACGAGAGGCAGAGGAACGAGAGACAGAGGAACGAGAGGCAGAGGAACGAGAGACAGAGGAACGAGAGACAGGAACGAGAGACAGAGGAACGAGAGGCAGAGGAACGAGAGACAGAGGAACGAGAGACAGGAACGAGAGACAGAGGAACGAGAGGCAGAGGAACGAGAGACAGAGGAACGAGAGGCAGAGGAACGAGAGACAGAGGAACGTGAGGCAGAGGAACGAGAGACAGAGGAACGAGAGACAGGAACGAGAGACAGAGGAACGAGAGGCAGAGGAACGAGAGACAGAGGAACGAGAGACAGGAACGAGAGACAGAGGAACGAGAGGCAGAGGAACGAGAGACAGAGGAACGAGAGACAGAGGAACGAGAGACAGAGGAACGAGAGACAGAGGAACGAGAGACAGAGGAACGAGAGGCAGAGGAACGAGAGGCAGAGGAACGAGAGACAGAGGAACGAGAGGCAGAGGAACGAGAGGCAGAGGAACGAGAGGCAGACGTCAGACGAGAAACAGAGGAACGAGAGGCAGAGGAACGAGAGACAGAGGAACGAGAGACAGACGTCAGACGAGAAACAGAGGAACGAGAGACAGAGGAACGAGAGACAGAGGAACGAGAGGCAGAGGAACGAGAGACAGAGGAACGAGAGACAGACGTCAGACGAGAAACAGAGGAACGAGAGACAGACGTCAGACGAGAAACAAGCCTTCAGAAACACACCGGTCCGGGTGTCTCGTGTTCAGACGTCATCCTCTGTATCTGACACACCATAACCCGAGTTTAAACACCGTCTCTGTCTCTCTGACCTGTGAAGCATCTCGTTCTTCAGCGCTTTTGTTCTGTCTGTCTGTCACGGATGACTGTCTCTCTCTCTCTCTCTCTCTCTCTCCTGTTCTCCACTTTAATTACTCTGTATTCAGTCGCTCTAATAGAAACCGTGATGAAAGTGATTAGACCCTGGACAGGCCTGAATGGATCCGCAAATGGACCAAGGGATGGAAAGATAAGTAGATGAAAGGAAGGACAGAAAAGAGAAAGAGGGAAAACAAGACAGTGGAGGTGAATATCCTTTGAGCGCGGATGATTTGCAATAACGTACAGTACAATAGAGCCACACGACAAAGAACTAGCAGTATTCAATGGCCTCGGCAAACAGTTCTCACATGCAAATTAAAGCCAATCATTCAATGTAAACAGTGACTCGTATTTTTATCATGAACTGATGATATGTATCATTGCTTGAATGCAATGTGAGTTGTTTTGTATGCATCTCTGCATGGAAATGCATCACTTATATTTGTTCTCACAGCACATCAGTGAGGGTCTACATACAGGCAAACATCATTCACACACCAGATATCATTTGTAATATTGTTTCACTAGTGTGATCAGGACACTATAGTTCATTAGTGTAAGTGAGGAGAGCAAAATAAAGTAAACTGTGACATATTATACCCAAATATTCTTCATTCAGTGACTACCAGTGACATTTATAAAAAAATTGGGACCAAAACTGATTGGGACACTTTGAGCTGATCATGTTTTGCTGAAGTGTGTTTTCTTTAATTGCTAATGCTCTTTTTACACACAGACTGAACACAATGAAGCATTGCTTGGTGATTGGTTGAGCTAAACTGGTATTATCTAATAGTGTAGTTAAATTTAACAGCTGACAGATATTCAACATAATTCATGTGTGAGACAGTCTAACAGAAGGACGGACAAAACCAGTCAAATATCAACTGAGTTCATAACTCTGAGATCTTGGTTTATAGCAGATGTTATGAGAGAAATGATCTGCTCACTCTCTAGACTGGTAAATCATGGAATCGGATGGCAATCTTTTTTAACTTTAATATCCTGTGGTATTCAGAGGTGCTTCAATGTCTAAAACCAAGAAATTGCCATGGTGCATTTCTAAAAAACAAGCACAATATCATGATTTAATTTGCTAAAAAGCATAGTGATACTATGGTATTTGCTAGTGATGGGGACGAGACCGCCTATGCCGAGTCCGAGTCAAGACCGAGTCTTTGAAGGGTCGAGTCCGAGTCGAGACCGAGTCCGTTGGTTTTCAAATTCAGTCAAGTCCGAGTCTTTGAGGAAGCAAGTCCGAGTCGAGACCGAGTCTTTAGGAGTCGAGACCAAGACCATAAAACATGTCAGTTTTCATATTCATGATTTAATATCACCCCAGTTAATAATCTACAGTTAGGCCTACAGACTAAGCTAGATTGGGAATTGTTTAGAGGAGCAGTCTTAACGTCTTAATATGGACTATGCTTTTACTATCATTAAAAAAATCCCTACCACATGCATCATCTTCTGCCTATTTTTCTAAACTGCTTCAACAGTGCTGCTCTGTCATTAACACGTCAAGCCCACCCTGACTTTTTTAATCATAGTTAGGACACGCAGAGCAAGTTACATTTTCTAGTGGTATGTATCCTAGTGGACTAGTGATGGGGACGAGACCGCCTATGCCGAGTCAAGACCGAGTCTTTGAAGGGTCGAGTCCGAGTCAAGACCGAGTCTTTGAAGGGTCGAGTCCGAGTCAAGACCGAGTCTTTGAAGGGTCGAGTCCGAGTCAAGACCGAGTCTTTGAAGGAACAAGTCCGAGTCGAGTCCGAGAAAGCAGAAATCGGTCTCGAGACCGGACTCGAGTACTACATCACTAGTACTTGCCTTGGATACTAAGTATATCTCAGTTTTTACATTTCCACTGTTAAAGTCAATAATTGTATCCGTTAAACCTAATCTTTCATCACCAAAATTACATATTTAAAGTTTTTTTCTTCATGCCTCAAAATATCTTGAATGTAACTCGACACCCTTGCCTCATTTAGTATGCGCGGTTCTATGAATATGCAAATGATCCCCGCCTCCACTCATTCACTCAGCTCAGAGATCCACTGGTTGACGATCACACGTTGATCTGATTGGTTACAAGGTAGTTTGTGACGTCAGAAACACCAGCGATTTCAAAGCGTGTGTTTGAGACTGTCTTTGGTTCACTGCAGTTTTAAGGAGGAAATACTCAGTAATGGTGTCGACTTATGAACTTACACATGGTTTGTCTTAAAGCATATTAAACACACCACACAGACACATAAACTACATTAAAAGATTGATTTTCACCACAGGGAAACTTTGGAGTTAAAAGGAAAAACAGAAGTATAAGCATGGACTCTCTGGTGTCTGTGGCTCTTCACTGCATGTCGACATTATTTACAGTTCTGTTTGAAAAGCTTTAAAATCGATCGTGACAGAGATGAAGTGATGGAGCTTCGGTGAACGAGCGGGAAACATGAACGGATGAGGGTTTAACATCCTAATGACGGTCATAAATAACGGTTAACACACACGCCAGCTAAAGCACACACACACACACACACACACTGCTGCGTCTGACATCTCAATTAGAGGAGCAATCAAATAAAATCCATCAGCACTGGACAGTGAGCCGAACACGAGCACAGATGTGATGATGGATGAGTGACAGCAGATTCTCCTCCAGATGTTGGAGATCCAGCTCTGCTTTTACACTGGAATCCAGAGGCAGGTTTTTGAGCTGGCAGCAGAGATCACACACACACGCGCACGCGCACGCACACGCACACGCACACGCACACGCACACACACACACACACACACACACACACACACAACCTTGGTTCTCCCAAGGTTTTTTTTTTCTCCATTAGGTCACTTGATGGAGTTTTTCGGTTCCTTGCCACTGTTGCCTTTGGCTTGCTCAGTTGGGGATATTTTGGGGATATTTAATTTAATTTTATCAATCAATAAATTCCTCTTGAAATAAACTTTGTTGTATTATTTAAATTTAATACTGTGAAGCTGCTTTGATACAATCTGTATTGTGAAAAGCGCTATACAAATAAACTTGACTTGACTTGACACACACACACACACATTCTTGTACATCTATCTTTATGAGGACATTCATTGACACAATGCAATCTCTAGCCGCTTATCCTAACCTTACCCATCACAACTAAGTGCCTAACCCGACCCTAAACCGACCCTTAACCTAATTATAACTAAATAACTAGATGAGTTGTAACTATAACTTATCCCTAAAACCAAGTCTTGACCCTCAAACAGGCCTTTAAAGGCTCTCAGAAAATGAGGACCGTCCAAAATGTCCTCACTTTACTCTCTTTGTCCTCACTCCACTGGTCTAAAACTCAAACTGGTCCTCACAAAGATAGTTGTACAAGTACACACACACACACACACACACACACACACTCACATCTAACCTTTAAATGAACTGCAAGAGCATATTAACAGCGGCTCACTTTGCTCCGGCATCAGATGTTCGGGCGTCCCTCCGCCTCCCCAACTCCACCAACATAATTTAATAACATAACACCAAAAAACGTAGTCACTCACTTCCACCAATATGGATCAATGATTTTTATGACATCACTTTGTGCTTCGGCTACTCGTCAGATTTTCTGTCCAATCAAATGCTCTCGAGAAGCTGAAGCCCCGCCCCCTACACTATAATAGAAGATCACGAGATGTGACGCAATCTTTTGAAAACGGGTTGAAAACAGCAGGTGGTGCTGGGGAAGGTGGAGGGCTAGGAAGATTCCCCCACACACACTTAACTCACTCACTCACACACTCACTCTCCCTCTCTCACACACACACACACACACACACACACACACACACACACACACACACACACACACACACACACACACACACACACACACACACACTCAAATCCTGGACTGATCCTGCAGTTGGCAGACGAACATTAAAGCTCACTCAGTTTAATGTCAGTGTCTCTCCCAGCAAACAGCATGTGATGTCAGTGTGTGTGTGTGTGTGTGTGTCAGTGCACCGCAGGCCTCGTGTGTGTGTGTGTGTGTGTGTGTGAACAGATACTTGAGCGTTGAGATGTTTAGTGAGTTAATGGCACCAGAGACGTGTAGTTCATCAGCGGTCTGAGGGCTGCCAGATCCTCTCCACATAAGTGAGCAATTAACACAAATTATTCAAATGAGGGTTCAGATGAGGGGCGGGGTCTGGACACGACCGAACTCCGGCAAGATCTGTTCAACTGAATAATAAACACTCATATCTTAATAAATAAACACTCATTTGCATGCATACAGGGTGGTGTTTGTGTTAAACTTGTTAGTTATTAACTGAGGAGTGTTCATTTCAAACTCCTGGAGTTACTGCATCCGTCACAGTCCAAGAGAGGCTTTAGAAACTGCATTTTAATGAAGAATTTTATAGTATAAAACTGAAATTCATTCAGAATATACATTTACAGAGAGTGGATGTGCTTGAGATGCTATTGTATTGCATTCTGCATTTTGGTTTAGCACATCTACTAGTAAAAGAAGCTTGTTTCAATTCCACCACACAATAAGAATTGTGACTTTTTAAATCAGACAATTCAAGTTTGAGTATATCTCAGAATTCAGAGTTTTTTATGAAAGCCAAACAGAATTTAAATTTAAAAAAAGTAATTGCTACTTTTTACCTCAGAATATTCTTGCAATTGAAAGTTTGTATCTCACAAATCTTGTGAGATACAAACTTTCAATAGCAAGAATATTCTGAGGTAAAAAGTAGCAATTACTTAAAAAAAAATTTTTTTTTTAAATTCTGTTTGGCTTTTATATAAAAGAAACACAAGAGAACTAGATGGACATCTAAACATGTTCTTTTGTGCCTGTAAACAAATTATTTCAGGAACCATAAAGGAAACTGTATAGTGAGCTTCGATCATTAAAGCTCATAATAAATATCAGTTATGAATCTGTTTAACATGACACAAATCTCCTAAAAGTGTATAACTGCCAGCTCTATTTCTTATCCTCTTTACTAATTCACTTTTAGATCTGATGCATTTCAAACGGGTCGAGTCTTTGTAATTATGGAATTTGATCATTTTATTTGACTTAATAATAAAAACCACAGAGTCTCGAGACGTTTCGTTTGTTCGGTGGATTCTGCTGTCATCACGTGGTCACAAAACTGAACAACAGGCGTGAAACATAAAACACTCAAAAGTTGTCTTTCATAACACACAGACTGCTCTAAAAGCACAGAGATTGAGAAAGGACTCACTGTGGTTCGACTCTGTAGATCCGTTTCACCCTCTCATCTGATGTTTATGAAGAAATGAAGCTCATCTGATGGAGGACCTGTGTTTCCTGTGTTTCCACTCCTGTCCACACGGTGGCGCTGTTGCATCACTGTTCAAATCAACACACGCTGAACGGGCGGAGGTCTGATCATCACATGTGAACTACCGCGCTTATTTTACAACCAAAATTCTCTATGGCAGTTTTACTGATTAATAGCTATTTATGTGATTGATCACAATATTGCTTAATTCAATGTGTTTACTTCCTGTTTCCAAGTAAAAAGTATTTAGGTGCATTAAATGGTCGATTCATGAACTTTTAAACAAGTGACATCATGTCAGTTTAGAACGAATTTCAATATAATGCTGATTATATTTTTGACTAGTGAGACATTTAGGGCCTCAAAGTTAGCAAAACAAGTGCAAACACACACACACACACTCATTGATACACTCTCTCGCGCGCGCGCGCGCGCGCGCACACACACACACACACACACACACACACACACACACACACACACACACACACACACACACACACACACACACACACACACACACACACACACTCTCTCTCTCTCTCTCTCTCTCTCTCTCTCTCTCACACACACACACACACACACACACATGTTGGGTCCCAATTCACATTTTTGTGCACTATTGTAAGCCATTTTGCAGTGGGCCTATAAATAGTGTGATTGATTAGACTGAAATGAGTGTGGATGGACACTTCATAGAAAAATTGAACTGAAACAGTTTTAATTACGCACTGGAAGAGGAGGAGCTTCAGACTGATGCAGGACTACAAAACAACCTTATTTTTTACATGATGAAATAGAAGTCTCATGTGTCCCCAGAATGTGTGTGTGAAGTTTCAGCTCAAAATACCCCAAAGATCATTTATTATACATGTTGTAAATGCTCAGTGGAAGGAAAAACATGCTGTTTTTGTGCATGTATCTTTAAATGCAAATGAGCTGCGGCCCCGCCCCCTATCTAGAAGAGGGCGGAGCCTGTGCAGCTCATGCCTCGGATACTCTGAAGAAGACTAAAACATCTGTTTGGTTTTGATCATCATCTGTACCGCGGTCACGCTCACGTGACATTGCAGTCCTTCATCTTCATGAAAGTTTATTATCTGCATGTGTTTTAAAGCTCTATCATTCTAAACTTCTGATGTATGCTTTTCTGAGCGCACACACCCGAATCACGCGCACAGAAAGATGTCAGACGGAGCGTCCCGTGAGGATTAAACGAAGTGCTCTTTCATGTCTTATTGCGCTTAAACTGTCAAATACGCACAAGTTTATATTAAAAACACACAAAGTTCACATAAACACAGTGGGTTGTGTCTGAGAAGGGAAACAGCAGGGAAAGATATCACATGTGTATATTAGATCTGTGTATTAAAGAGAAAGCAGCAGTAGCTACTGCTATATATGCTGTTAATATGAATCAAACAACAAAAGAAAAACAGAATATCACTCACTGCTCTTGACTGAACATCTTTAGTAGCTTTAACAAGAATACATTTCTTACTTGAATTCTGCTGTTAAACCAGGGGTCACCAAACTTTTTTCTCTGGGGG
>NC_138734.1:43971723-43982534 GCF_965113295.1 Leuciscus leuciscus | reverse complement strand
GAGAGAGAGGGAGAGAGAGAGGGAGAGAGAGAGGGAGAGAGAGGGAGAGAGAGAGAGGGAGAGAGAGAGGGAGAAAGAGAGAGAGAGAGAGAGGGAGAGAGAGAGGGAGAGAGAGAGAGGGAGAGAGAGGGAGAGAGAGGGAGAGAGAGAGGGAGAGAGAGAGGGAGAGAGAGAGGGAGAGAGAGAGAGGGAGAGAGAGGAGAGAGAGAGAGGGAGAGAGAGAGGGAGAAAGAGAGAGAGAGAGAGAGGGAGAGAGAGAGAGGGAGAAAGAGAGAGAGAGAGAGAGGGAGAGAGAGAGGGAGAGAGAGAGAGGGAGAGAGAGAGAGGGAGAGAGAGGGAGAGAGAGAGGGAGAAAGAGAGAGAGAGAGAGAGGGAGAGAGAGAGGGAGAGAGAGAGGGAGAGAGAGGGAGAGAGAGAGGGAGAGAGAGAGAGAGAGAGAGGGAGAGAGAGAGGGAGAGAGAGGAGAGGGAGAGAGAGAGAGAGAGAGGGAGAGAGAGAGAGAGAGAGAGAGAGGGAGAGAGAGAGAGAGAGAGAGACATCACATCTAATGTTGATTTATAGGAGAATGAAACGGATGAGCAAGAATGGGTTACAGACAGAAGAAGCTTGAATGTAAACGACACTAATGTTCTTCTCAGTGGTTCAGATCTGGATTTGAAACTCTGACTTTAATAAAGCAGCCGAAGAGGGAAAACTGCCCGTAAACAGCATCCCATAATCACACTGATGCATGCAGACGGTTTATAGTTTCTTTTACACTCATTTCACAGAATCATTTCATGATATACATGACGTTTATGATCAGGAGGAACACAAGGAGGATCACACGTTCTTCTGCGGTTTTGATTATGTTACTGTATATGAAACTGAAAAGCGAAACTGCAAAAAATGTTATTGGCCTGAACATAGAAGTTACACAAGATTCGGGTTAGGGTTATGTTATGAGTCAGTGAGATTAAGTTTGAAAGAAATTAATACTTTTATTCATCAAGGATGCATTAAAATAATCAAAAGTGACATTTATAATGTTTCAAATAAATGCTGTTCTTTTGAACTTTCTATTCATCAAAGAATCTAGAAAACACAAATCTGAGGCTTTTTTCAACATTGATAATAATGAGAAATGTTTCTTGAGCATCAGATCATCATATTAGAGTGATTTGTGAAGGATCATGTGACACTGAAGACTGGAGTAATGATGCTGAACATTCAGCTTTGATCACAGGAATAAATTACACTTTACTGTATATTCACATAGAAAACAGCCGATTTAAAGTGTAAAAATAATTCAAAATTTTTTTTATCAAATAAATGCAGCTGGAGAGCAGAAAGCATCACAGACCTCAAAACTTTTGAATGATAGTGTCTGAGCTTTATTTTATTTTAACATCAAGGATTTAAGTTAAATTATGTCACATATTCATGTCGATAAATGGTTTCATAAGACTATAAACATTTCAGCTCATAAAAGTCATTATCAGTCCATGTCAACTCCTGCGTCATTACAGTAACGTCTGATGATGTCACTCAGAGGAATCATAACTTCATATTCTCTCGCTCATGTTGTGTAATATTGTAGAGCACAGGTTCAGATGAAAGAAAATAAAAGCACATCTATTATGTATTTTTGCCCTCGAGCAAATTCCCCGTGTTGTTCACAGTGAAGGATCTGATCAGACTGAAATGTCTTGTTTAGGTTTTTGTCCATTTGTGTCAGTCCTCGCTCCGCTCTAATGGAGACTGTCAGCGGATCATGAATTAGGACTGAAAACAATGTTTCATTATCGCTGAACACCGTCCGTCATAAAGCAAATGTGAGGTGGAGGCTGTAAACCAGCGCGAGACGGCAAATTGGATTCTGGAAACAGTTTGCAATGCATTTACATCTCGTCACATCAACCTGTCAAACAGCCTGAGGCGAGAGAGAGAGATAGAGAGAGAGAGAGAGAGAGAGAGAGAGAGAGAGAGAGAGAGAGTGAGAGTGAGAGAGAGAGAGTGAGAGAGTCAGAGAGAGAGAGAGAGAGAGAGAGAGAGAGAGGGCGAGAGAGAGAGAGAGAGAGAGAGAGAGAGAGAGAGAGAGAGAGAGTGAGAGAGACTTTTTGACTTTTAAGGGTCTCTTTAATACAAAAATTAAAAAATTAGGTGAACATTACAAAGCAAAAAAAATATTAAAAAATAAAAAAAGAACAAATAGAAAAAAATGAAAAATCACAATTATTCGTTTTTTTTTCCCAAGACGACATTACTCAAATATAAATTTGTAAACATTCATCAGAGTCAACTTCACAAATACACTGCTTAACTTCCCATCTATATTTGAAACTCTCCAGATCATTTATCAATTTATAATAACTGTACTCAATATTGATACGGGATTTTATTAATCCCTTTAATACTAAAAAGACATCAGTTGAACCCTTGTCGCTCAATTTACTTTTCCTTGTCAACCATATGGCCATCTTTGCTTGCCCAAATAGATAATTTAATAAAACATGGCTCTCCCTTTTATTTTTACTATACTTAGGCCCATAAATAAACATTTCAGGCGTAAAAACTTCCCCCAGGGTTTGACACCACTCTTCCATTTTAATAAATAGATGTTGTAATCTCACACAATTAAAAAATAAATGGAAGACTGTTTCTAGTACTCCACAAAAAGGACAACCCTCCCCAACCTGTGGGTCAAGGTGTGCTCTGTGTCTGTTTGTAGCTATTATACCATGCACAATCCTCCATTGCAGGTCCCCAGTTCTTTTCTCAATGGGGGATTTGTACAGGGTCCTCCAGCAGCCTTTAGGGGAAGCGCCTGGCCCAAAGATCTCATGCCATTTAGTCTCTCTCACACTCTCCAACTGCAGAAGATGTGTCACCTTTACACACAGTCCATAAATAGTTTTCTTTCCAGCGTTGCTAAAAAGTCCAAGTTGAGATGTCTTAAAGGAAAGCAAACCATCCTCCATTTCTTGCCATGTTCTGATATCAGGTGAAAAAAGCAACTCTGGAAAGACAGAAATCTCCTCTTCTCCAACAGGTGTCTCTAAAGAGTCTCTATAGTCTTTTGGTAAAAACTCATAAATTTGAGTCAACAGTCTCTCTGCCACACGAACTGACCTTAAGCCCATTTTTAAAGCCAGGTTCTCAGCAGAAATCCATCCCTCTTCAGAAACAAAGTGTCCAATTTTAGTAAAACTTGCATTCCGCAACGCTTTTATGAGGGAAACAGATTTAAAACCATCCAAATCAAGTACAGGATTAAAAATCAGTGGTTCTTCTCTCAGCCATAGTCCATTCACACCATTTGGCTGCCGAGAGAAACAGAAAAATGTCCATGTTTTTAACATTGATCTATAAAACGATGTCAATCCGCTCAGGTCTAGTTTCTCAATGTCCATAAGAAATAAGTGACGGTCAAATCCCATGTTGCCCGCTCTCTTCAGGAGGGTGCAGGCTATTCCAGCCCAGCTTACATCCTCCCCATACAACAGTCTCTGAGCCGTCTGGAGTCTAAAAGCTCTGACTCTTGCTCCAATGTCCACCAGCCCTTGTCCTCCTTCCTGTAGTGGCAGATAAAGCACTGGTGCCTTCAGCCAGTGCTGTCCTGACCAGAAGAAGTCCACCAGGCACCGTTGAATCCTTCTAACCAGGTCTTCTGGAGGCTCTAGGATCATCATTTTATGCCACAGAGATGATGCAACCAGGTTGTTACAGACCAGGATTCTCCCCCTATAGGACAGCTGGGGCAGCAACCATTTCCAGTGAGACAACCGAGCACACACTTTCTCCACTAGGCCCTCCCAATTTTTATTCCTATATTCGTCTGTCCCTAAAAAGACTCCTAAATATTTGAACCCTGCTTTCCCCCACAGCAAACCACCAGGAAGTGATGGACTACTCGAGTCCTGACCACACCACACAGCTTCACTTTTTTGCCAATTAATTTTGGCTGAGGAAGCTTTCCCATAACATTCCAAAGCCATTTTTAAACATTGAACATCACTATGATTTTTAATTAAAACTGTGACGTCATCTGCATAAGCGGAGAGTTGGATACGACTCTTAAACTCCAGTGAATTGACTTGTAGACCTGTTAGATGTTCTCTTAATTTACATAGTAAAGGCTCAATGACTATACTGTAAAGTTGACCGGATATAGGACAGCCCTGCCTAATGCCTCTGTTAACTTTTACAGGAGTACTGAGGCCACCAGCTATTTTAATCATGCATTGTGCTCCAGCATACAGCAGTCTTATTTTGGAAATAAACTTCTCCCCAAAACCAAAAGCTTTTAAGGTATCAAAAAGAAAAGTGTGATCAACTCTGTCAAAGGCCTTTTCCTGGTCCAATGACAAAAAACCCAAATTAGCATTATTATGAGAAGCAAAATCAAAAGTATCACGTACCAGATGCAAATTGTCTATCATAGATCTTTTTTTTACACAATAAGATTGATCTCTATGTATAATTGTATATAGTATACCGTTTACCCTGCTGGCCAGACATTTTGAAAAAATTTTGTAATCAGAGCCTAGAATTGCTATAGGTCTCCAGTTCTTTAAAAGAGTTAGGTCACCTTTTTTTGGGAGTAACGTTAAAACTGCCCTCTGAGAACTCAAAGGAAGAATTCCATCATTAATACATTTTTGGATCACCTCAAAATAATCATCACCAATAATATTCCAAAAAAACTTATAAAATTCAGCAGGTAACCCATCAAGTCCAGGGGTTCGTCCTGAGGAAAGTCCCATAACAGCAGCAGTAACCTCTGCAAATGTAAGTTCAGTCTCTAAAATATCCTTATGTTCTAATGTCAGGACAGGAAGATCTTGTAGAAGTTGATTTCTGCACAGTTCATCTGAATTTTCAGCAGCATATAAATTAGAATAAAAATCCACCGCAAGTTTGCGCATCACTTCTGGATCTGAGGTGTTGTGTCCATTATTGTCCTTTAAAACATACATCAATTTTTCTTGGCCTGCTTTTCGCTCCAAGTTAAAGAAAAAAGAAGAAGGTCCATCCATGTCTCTTGTTGTTAAGAACCGACTTCTTACAAGAGCTCCTTTAACTTTTTCATTTAAGAAAGAGCTTAACTGATTTTTCCTTTCAGTCCACAGAGCTTGTAGATCTCCATCATCATTATTATCATGCATACTCTTTTCAATGTCTATAATCTCTTTTTCCAACATTACTAGTGTCTTCTTAAAAATCAAAGAGGTATGAGATGCATACTGTTGACAAAAATCTCTAATGTGCGCTTTGCCAACTTCCCACCACTGAATAACATTTTCATAAAGACATTTTTCATTCTTCCAGTTTTCCCAAAAAAAATAAAAATTCTCACAAAAATGTTTATCTTCCAAGAATTTAACATTAAAATGCCAGTAATAGCTAGTATGCTTCCTTTCAGTCAGGATACACTCAAAAGTGATAAGATTATGGTCAGAAATAGCCGTAGGGAAGATATTTGTGTTAACAATCTTATTTCTCATGTTATGTGAAATATAAAAACGGTCTAAACGTGCTCCAGAAACACTGCCATTGGTAACTTTCATCCACGTATACTGGCGTGTTAATAAATTGCGCTCTCTCCATACATCTGAGTATTTTAGATTTTTAATTATTTTAGCCAAACAAAAAGCTGACTGTGAATGAGGTTCTTCCCCATTCCTGTCTCGCACAAAGTCTAGCGTGCAATTCCAATCTCCCCCTAACACAATGAGATCACCATCCTGCTTTTGTTTTAAAATCTTCTCTAGTTTAGTAAAAAGCTGTACTCTGTCTGCTCCTATATTAGGGGCATAAATGTTTACAAACAAGAAATTTAGATTCATAATTTCAGCTCTTACAGTCAAAAGTCTCCCTGGTACCACTTCATCTTTAGATAAAATATTTATTTTTGTTTTGAGAGCAGGGGAAAACAGCACAGCTACTCCAGCACTTACATTAGTTCCATGACTAAGAATTCTATCTCCTTCCCACCACAAGCCCCAATCAATTTCATTGTCTTGACTGCTATGTGTTTCTTGCAAAAAGACAACACTCAAATCTTTCAATCGAAAAATTTCTGATAATAACCCTTTCTTTCTCCTGTCCCTCAATCCATTTATATTAATTGATCCCACCCTCAAAATCTCCATGGACAAGGGGAAAAGAAAGAAAGAAAACCAGAAAGAAAAGATATAAACCATTTAGATTATTTAGTTTTCCCCCTCGCTTTCCCTGTCCCTTTGCCTCGTCTGAGAGCAGTAATGTGCTTCTTAAGACGAAACCGCTTCTGTTGCGAAAGATCATCATAGTTGCTCGTTTTCCTAGCCCATATAACCGAAGCAATAAACTTCTCAATGTCAGGGAAGAAGTTAGTTACATCAACACCAGCTTTGCCTTTTGTTTTATCAAGAAATGCATTAATTTGCTCAACAGTATACAGATCTTTATCAGTTCCTCCTAAGGCCTCTGACCACTGCTCATCATCTCCATCATCAGTACACTGAGAAAAACCATCCATCTCATCTGCCATATTGTCCTCTAAGTCCTCAGCCTGTGCTACACTATCCACTTCACACACATCTTCCACACTACTCTGATCCTCTCTCTTATCAGTATTATCCAATACATTTCTAGATTTACCAGAAACATAACTGCATCCAGGTTGCACCACACTCTTAGCATTGACATTAATCTCACTCACCTCCTCCATCTTGTCCTGCTCTGTGGCTCCTTCACTCTGCTCCGCATTCCTCTGTTCATCACTTTCACTCGTTTGCTGATCAGTAATCCCGGTATTGTTTACATCATCACTGATCACATCAGATGTGGACGCGCGCTGATCATCTTTACGTGGACAAGCGAAGCGTTTATGGCCCAACTCACCACATTCAAAACACTTTAAGCTCTCAGTGCTGGCGTAAACCATATACGAATTATTCATATGATTGACGCGGAAAGAGACTTCTAGACTACGATCCTGTGAGCTCAAAAACATTAAAACCTGGCGCCTAAAAGAAAGAACATGTTTTAGCGCGTTATTTCTACATCCAAGGGGGATCATTCTGACGGGGCTTGCAATCTTTCCAAACCTCTGCAGTTCTTTCGTTAAGATCTCATTAGGTATAAAAGGTGGGACGTTCGAGATTATAATTTTCGTTGCTGGAGCAGACAGCGGGGTTATCGAAACAAACTTTTCTTTCACCCACATTCCGCTCACAGTCAACTGATTGACCAAGGAGTCTGATTTTAAAAACATAACGACAGCTTTGTTCATCCGTGAGGCCGAAATAATGTTCTCGAAACCAACCTGCTCTCCTATAATCAACAACAACTCTTCCACCGTCACTCCGGGTTCTGGTACACACTTGCACCCATTACGGAGTGACAGAGTTGGCGTTCCTTGCACGGAAACAGACGCCATACCGGCGTCCGAAAACCGCGCAAGTTAATTAATAACGAAACAAAAAGACGTATAGGCGAGGGGGAAGAAAGAGAAAAAAAGAAAAAAAGAATGAAAAAGAAAAAGAAAAGAAAATAAAGGAAAAAAATAGAAACGAAGGTTTCACAATCGCTCTCACAAACGCGCGCTCAACTCCCACACACTCCAAACACTCGCACCGGAAGTGAGAGAGAGAGAGAGAGAGAGAGAGAGCGAGAGAGAGGGCAAGAGTCAGAGAGAGAGAGAGAGAGAGAGAGGGCGAGAGAGAGAGGGCGAGAGAGAGAGAGCGAGAGAGAGAGAGAGAGGGCGAGAGAGAGTCAGTCAGAGAGAGAGAGAGGGCGAGAGAGAGAGGGCGAGAGAGAGAGAGTCAGAGAGAGAGAGCGAGAGAGAGAGAGAGAGGGCGAGAGAGAGTCAGTCAGAGAGAGAGAGAGGGCGAGAGAGTCAGAGAAATGCTAATGTTTAGTAAAAGAAGAACATCAGTTAGAAAGCCAGAAGTTAAATGAGTTTCATCACATTTCATCACAACCGGGGCTAGTTGTCACAAGATCTTTATCTCAGGTTTGGGTTTCAAAATACTTTTCTAGATTTCATTTCAAACATGTAGTTCAAAACTGTCATAGTTTAAGATAGTATTTGCGATTTACACAAATTAGAAAAAAAAATTGTGTGCCAAAACAGTGATTGCTTGGAAATTTGTAATTGTTGTTCGTTTGATAATTGGGTAAAACTTTACAATAAAGCTTCATTTGTTAAAGGAACACGCCGGCTTTCTGGGACTTTATCTTATTCCCCGTATCCCCCAGAGTTAGATAAGTCCATCCATACCCTTCTCATCTCTGTGTGTGCCGTAACCCACCGCTAGCCTAGCTTAGCACAAACACTGGAGGTAAATGGCTCCAGCTAGCATACTGCTCCCAATAAGTGACAAAATAATGCCAACATTTTCCTATTTACATGTTGTGATTTGTATAGTCACAGCGTGTACAGATAACAAGGTCACATGACACAGCCGTCTTCTAACCGCATACAGAAAACAGCTGTTTAACATTCTAATAATATTTCACTATTTTTACTGTATTTTTGGTCAAATAAATGCAGCATTGTTAGCATAAACATCTTGCTTAGTGTCTATATTCTACATGCTAAATTTGCATTTAAAAGAACTATTAGCACTATTAGAATCTACTAAAATATTATTTCTTAATTTAAAGCATTCATCATATATTAACCTCTTCTGTATATAGATTCATAAACTGGATGGATTGTCCCGATGGTTGGGTAAGAGTGATTCTCGTCGACGCACACGCGATGACTTCTGTAATTGGTTCCTGCTCTAATTGAAGAGTTATGAAAACGCATCTGTTGTTATAATTACTGTATGCACAGCTCTTGATGAATTGACATGTTGGACTGGTAATTGCACCGGGTAAAAAATGCAGACAGTTTGGTCCATTAGCTCAAATCTCTTAATGTTCTCCGCTCACCAAGACGGATTTTCATTTGATATTCTCTACAGTTTCTACATTAGTTTCTGATTTCTGTGAGAAACACAATCTCCTGCTGCTCCAAACCAGAGATGAGACACGACCGTGTTCCTGAATGCGATCGGTGAGATAAACAGCAGAATAATGATAGAGCGCGACAGTCTGGTTTCCGGAAGTAAAAAACTCTATTCAGTTTCTCCATAGGGAAATGGATTTTTCACAACAACTGATAATCCTTTAAACACGGGCTTACTGTGAGCTGCGAGATTGTTAATCGATGGTGTTTTCTTCTGTTGAAGTCGTCAGCCTGCATTATTTCAGCTTAATCGGGTTTAACAGTGGAGTTCCAGGTGAAAAACTACATTACCCATGATGCACTGCAGAGCATTCCACCAATCAGAGTCAAAACAAGCAAAAAGCACCAAAATATCTTGTTAGCTCCGCCCACTCCCATGATGATGCAATCGAGTCGATCTCTCTACGCTCTCAAAATACTTAAATATTTAATCATGCTGTTCGCAATGCATCATGGGATTGTAGTTCTTTCACTAAAGCCAAAATCAAAGTTTGTAATGTTGTTATTCTCATAGCTGGTTGGTTTGGTTCATGGCGCTTTAATGAAGACTTTTTATGGTAAAAAAAACAATTAATGGACAAAAATACTTCCAAAATGTATTTGATTTCCTTTACTAAATGGAAATAAGTCTCATAGAAACGGATGAATCCACAGGTGACTGTGCAGCACAAGCTGAGAAAGCACAATACATGAGATGTGAACATCACTGATTCACTCTCTCTAATCTGCAGTTCTCGTCGCGGTTCGAATCAGAAGCTGAAAGGGTTAAAGTGTGTGTGGAGTTATTGCCTTCCACTGTCGTCATAGCAACAGGTTAATCAGCATCCTCTCTGATCTCCGTCGTCGAGCCGGTTGCTAAGATACCGATGAAGTTACAGGCCCTGGAGAGCAACGAAACAAACCTGCGCTAAATAAAACACATTTAGTTTAGTCGCAAACGCCTTCAGTGCAGAAGTGCAAGTCAGAAACAGCTAAAGAGTTAAACAGATATGATTATTATTACCAGATATGATTATTATTACCAGATATGATTATTATTACCAGATATGATTATTATTACCAGACATGATTATTATTACCAGATATGATTATTACCAGATATGATTATTACCAGATATGATTATTATTTCCAGATATGATTATTACCAGATATGATTATTATTACAAGATATGATTATTACCAGATATGATTATTACCAGATATGATTATTATTACCAGATATGATTATTATTACTAGATATGATTATAACCAGATATGATTATTATTACCAGATATGATTATTATTACCAGATATGATTATTATTACCAGATATGATTATTACCAGATATGATTATTACCAGATATGATTATTATTACCAGATATGATTATTATTACCAGATATGATTATTATTACCAGATATGATTATTACCAGATATGATTATTACCAGATATGATTATTATTACCAGATATGATTATTATTACCAGATATGATTATTACCAGATATGATTATTATTACCAGACATGATTATTATTACCAGACATGATTATTATTACCAGATATGATTATTATTACCAGATATGATTATTACCAGACATGATTATTACCAGATATGATTATTATTACCAGATATGATTATTATTTCCAGATATGATTATTACCAGATATGATTATTATTACAAGATATGATTATTACAAGATATGATTATTACCAGATATGATTATTATTACCAGATATGATTATTATTACCAGATATGATTATTACCAGATATGATTATAACCAGATATGATTATTATTACCAGATATGATTATTACCAGACATGATTATTATTACCAGATATG
>NC_138734.1:43899223-43966723 GCF_965113295.1 Leuciscus leuciscus | reverse complement strand
TTAAATCTGCCACTTTCACACTAAAGGTCAAAAGTCTGGAGTAATTATATCAGAGATCTCAACATGAACTCAAACATTTTCATCATCAGAGCTGCTCCACATTCACTTTTGTCTGAACGATCTCTGTAAGAGCAATACAATGATCCTGGGCTGGAGCGTAACAAACTTTGCTACATATATAACAAATTGCAAGTCTCAGACGGACCGATTCATGTTTATTATTCAGAAACAAATCTATCTCTCACCGAGTCTCACATTTCTGCATCATTTAGTGCGAATGCAGTTTCACACACACACACACACACACACACACACACACACACACACACACACACACACACACACACACGTGAGTTAAAGAGTTCTGGAATGCTCGACAAGCTTTTGTCTCACGCAGAAGGTTTACACACACACACACACACACACACACACACACACACACACACACACACACACACACGCACAAAGTCGTTCACACACACACACACACACTCACACGTGAGTTAAAGAGTTCTGGAATGCTCGACAAGCTTTTGTCTCTCGCAGAAGGTTTCCACACACACACACACACACACACACACACACACACACACACACACTCACAGACAGACACTCTCTCTCTCTCTCTCTCACACACACACACTCACAGACAGACACTCTCTCTCTCTCTCTCTCTCTCACACACACACTCACAGACAGACACTCTCTCTCTCTCTCTCTCTCTCACACACACACACTCACAGACAGACACTCTCTCTCTCTCTCTCTCTCACACACACACAGACACACACACTCTCTCTCTCACACACACAGACAAACACTCTCTCTCTCACACACACACAGACGCACATACTCACAAAGTCGTTCACACACACACACACACAAATTTATATCAATAGATATTAATTATTTATTTATTTATTTTTAGTTGAAACCTGTCTTGCCTTTCTAACCTTTTTTCTAATGCTTATCTGACTAAACTTTTGCGAGAGAAAAAATAAAAAATAAAATTGCACAAATATTTAACAAATAGGGAATATTTTGTGAATATATGAAATATTGGGACATGCTGTCACATTACTGTATATGGGGAAAGTTATCAACAGAAATGTATTATTTGTATAAAATTACAATCATCAAGGCAAACACATGTGATCCAGCAGATCTGTATCTGATTATAATAACTATAAACCTTCTGAAAGACATAAAGCAGTTCAGTGTGACACGACAGACACAGACAAATCTGCTTTACATTATTAAACATTAATATATGCATTACATCCTGTTGGAATAATCGAGCTGAGAGTTTTCTGACTTGTACAGAAAAAAAAAACATTTTATTTGAATTTAATTCACTCTGCACCTATGTGTGTCTGAACACCATTATCTCAACGAACACAGCAACACGTGCTAATGCTTCTGTTCAGTCCTGAAGAGCAGAAGACACCCCAGATCGTGTGTTAACACCAGGCAAAGTGGATGAGAATGAAGACGACGCGAGCTGGTCTACAGGACTGTGCTTTATTTAGAGTCGAAGCAGAATATAACCGTCTAGAGCTACAGAGATCATGAGAGGAAAACCCAGACTATCTTACAGCTCTGATTCACAAACACAACATCAGCCGAAGGCTTGAGTCTCTTCAAGTAAACGTGATTCTTTCAAAGGTTCGAAAGACATTTCATTGCAACTCAAAAGAGATTGTGTGGAAATGGATCGACCGCAGTACCAATGCATCAAACAAACGATTAGAAAAGCAGAACAGAATTTCAGAAAAAGAGATTAGGAAGCCGTGAATGTCATGGTCTCTCTGCGTGAAATCGAGGGGAAAACACTTTGTGTCCGGCTGCTCGTGTCTGTTTGGTCCAAACTAAACTAAACACAGCTTCAGAAGTGCTTATTCATTCACATCTCAAAGGAAGAGTTCATTTAAAAAATCATTACACTCACAAATCATTATTACTTTCTTCTGTTGAACACAGACGGTATAAAGATTCTTCAAAATGTTCCATTTGTGTTCCAATCAAGAAATAACAGCATATGGATTTGGAACGCATTTCATTTTTTTGGAACGTTTCATTTTTGGGAACATGTTTCAACACATGGATTTGGAGCGTTTTTTTTTTTTTTTTTTACATGTTTACTTTTTTTGGAACATGTTTCATTTTTTTTAAACAGGTTTTACTTTTTGAACGTTTACATTTTTTTTTAGCATGTTTCTTTTTTTGAACATGTATAATTTCCGCACATTTGGAACATGTTTCATTTAATTTTTGTTTTATGGATTTGGAACATGTTCCTTTAAGATGATTATCACATTAAAATAGCCCCTCATTAATATTCGTTGGGACTGAAGCCTCATTGGCTGTAAAGGCTCGGCATATGAGCATAGGCTAATGATCACGAGTAGATGAACCAGAACACAAACAACCAGCACATTCAAAACCTCCTCACAGTTCATTTCATCTGACATAAAAATAAGACATGAAAGCAATTATTAGAATACAGTTTCAAGGCAAATATCTGGTATCAAATAGTTTTTCCAAAAAGAAGAAAAAACATTTTTTTTTGGTTACAGAAACACGGTTGCAGTGGATGAATACTGAGCCTCAGACATCATTCTCTAATGTACAGTAAACATGACCAGACTCTTCAAGTCCTAGCGCTCCAGGGAGGAAGTGATGTCATGACAATTAAAACTTAATGACACTGATGATTCAGTCATCCTCAACAAAATAAAATAAATTCAGGCAAAGACTTTTGTAACATTAGAGCCTCAACAACACAAGAAATATTTTTTCTACAATACGTCTCATAAATATTTTTTTATAGCTTTCCTCTCTTAAACTCAGTCAAATATATTAATTATTAATTGTCTTTATTCCCCCTTGTTCTAGTAGTAATGTAAAAAAAAAAAAAAAGATATCAGCAAAAATGAAAGGCAGCACACAGATACTTCTATCCAAAAATACAAAATTAACATGTTCTGAATGATAAATAATAATTTATGGTAATCGAGGACAAATAATGATACAAAATCAAAAAGGAAATGTGAGGTATTAAGTCCAAAATCATATAAATTTCACTAAAGTACAAGCATGGTGTACAAATATTTCATTGAAATAACACATAATGACTGTTTTCACTTCATGGTATGAGAATCAGATTTTTTGCATTGCAGTTATGAGGATTTGAGTAGGAACTGTCATGAAAATAATGCAAAAAAATCTCATAATTTCTCATTTCTTTCAGATTACGTTGCGTTGCGATATGACACAGACATGAGCCAATGACGGCTCTAACAGCTCGTTCCCTGCACTCTTAAAACTCCTAGTGGACAAAACTCTCTGCTATTCATTTGCACATCCATAATCTCTGAATATGCTCATGTAAACGCCAACGTAACTCCTGGAAGGGTAGAAAAGCTTAAAAACTAACTCATCTAGATACGCTCAGTACTGAGCCTGGAATAAATACAGAAAAATCAGTCAAAATGACCAGGGAGCAAAGTCAAAAGATCCCCAAGACTCGATGCCCCGCCCTAATCAAACAGCCCCGCTCCTTCACCATAACCCCACCCTGATTAAACAGCCCCGCCCCTCACCATAACCCCGCCCTGATTAAACAGCCCCGCCTCTTCACAATAACCCCGCCCTGATTAAACAGCCCCGCCTCTGCACTATAACCCCGCCCTGATAAAACAGCCACGCCCCTTCACTATAACCCCGCCCCGATTAAACAGCCCCGCCCCTTCACTATAACCCCGCCCTGATAAAACAGCCCGCCCCTTCACTATATCCCCGCCCTGATAAAACAGCCCCGCCCCTTCATTATAACCCCGCCCTGATAAAACAGCCCCGCCCCTTCACCATAACCCCGCCCTGATTAAACAGCCCCGCCCCCACCCTGTGCTACGATCTATTCAGATTATATTAACAACACGCTGGACGAAGCTAAGCTAACTGAGCAAAGTCTCTATAGGGTTTGCTAGCTATCTCGATGTCAAAACATGACAGAATAAAAAAACAATTGGCCTTTTTTTTGCTTTGCTTTGAATTGTAACGTTGCTATCAGACATGATTGCACATTTTCTCTCTGATGCATTGAGCACTGAGACCAGATGAAATGACGGTGAGTTTCAGACGAGTGCGGTCGGACGACATGTCAGGAGCCCGAGAGGATCCACAAACCATGACATCATCGAGACTGATGCCCTGAGAGTTTATAAAGATCTGTGGCCTTTCAGGTTTTGCGTCTGCATGCTTTTCCAACGCTCTCTACAATCTCGTTTCCGCTTGATATGAAGCAAATCTCACAAAAAACCAAACAAATGTAAAACCATTAAACGAGGAGCATTCATTTTTCCCTGTCTAAAGAGGTTCCTTTAATTATTTCTTGACTTGTAGTCGATTAGATTTGACTTCCTTCAGCTATTTTCGGGAACGGTCGAGCCCTGTGGGCATCCGCTGGAAATGGGCTCTTGGGCCCCTTAATGAACCCCTTAACGAACACCAGAGCTCGAATGCAAATGCTCAGATCAGACGTGCGCATGACAGAAATACAATTGAACAGAGGCTACACACACACACACACACTCCATACAGATGAACCGGACCTCATAGATTTTGTGTTCTTCACTCTTAACTGCGTTGGCACTGAGACAGAGAAAAGAAATCCTGATTCTGAGGGCGTTTACTCACTTTCACAAACCCTTCACCTTCCATCGAACTCAATCTCCAACTCTGACTGAAACTCCTCAGCGAACTGAAACAAGAGGAACAGTGTGTGAGGACGACACTTGGTTTAACACTGGTAAAGTTAGCATGTTCTTCTGCTCTACAGATATAGGCTATGGCACTTTAACCTCCTGGCCTCGTTTCTCACAGACCAAACCTCACTAAAACGGCATCTTTATTCTAGGAGACGCGAGCCGTGTGAAACTAGACCGTACGATGGATGATACGCAATGCGAATCTGCAAAATACTGTGCTTTAAAAAAGTATTTCAATGCTTGAGAGTAATCTGTGCTTTGCTGATCACAGGGTCATTGAACACAAGCAGGTGTTCTAGCAAAATAAAACTGGTGCATTTCATGTTTTCTTACTCTGTAGTGTTTGTTTTCCAGTGCAAGGATCTAACATTCTTAAATCTAGATACATTTACTTGAAAAGCAAAATGACGGAAGATATTAAGTTTCTGCTTAAAACAAGAACAAATATCTGCTAATGAAGGCAGAAAAATGACCTTAATTCAAAGGGAAAACAAGCTTACGCAAGATGACATTTTTTCTTGTTTTAATTTAATTTAACGAATTATATCGTGCGCATGATTTAGTAAAATGAGGGAACGAATTATTATATTGTGCGCATGATTTAGTAAAATGAGGGAACGAATTATTATATCGTGCAAACTTTAGTAAAACGAGGGAACTAATTATTATATCGTGCAAACTTTAGTAAAACGAGGGAACTAATTATTATATCGTGCGCATGATTTGGTAAAACGAGGGAACGAATTATTATATTGTGCGCATGATTTAGTAAAACAAGGGAAAGAATTATATCGTGCAAACTTTAGTAAAACAAGAGAACGAATTATTATATTATGCGCATGATTTAGTAAAATTAGTTTTCATAAAACAAGTCATTTTATATCTTTATATCATAACATATCTTCAGTCATTTTGCTTCTCCAGTAAATGTATATTGATATAAGAATTTTTTGATATTTATACTGGAAAACAAGACAGAAACACTGAGGAAGAAAGTGTGAATGCAAACGTGAAATGAACATTTGGCACTTCTTAAACCTCCTCTTACAAACTAATCTAACGCTTTCTCTTCAGCTTCACGAAGGACTGCTCATGATAATCCAGAACGAGTTTCTGGGATGAGAATATGCAGTGTATATATATTCATAAAAAAAAAGATAATACGGATCATCCTTCGCATGAAACACATAGGCAGGTTTTTAACTATAACTAGTGCAAATTGTTATGATTAATAAATGTTTTCCAGCAAGTGGCTTTATCAGCACAGAATGGAGTAAATAAAACTCAAAAAACCATCAGAATCATGAATAATGGAGCAAAATTACTGAAGGGAGACCAAAGTTTGAGGAGGTGCACACATGGGCAGGCCGTTACCTCGTCAATATCTGTCCGTCGTTCACAGAAAGACTGATATCAGTGCTCAAGGGCAGGCAGCATGGCAGAATTGCATGGTTTTGGTCCTTTGGGATCCTGGAGGGAGCGTCTTTTTTAAAGGATAAAAGCAACGTCTCTTATGCTGGCATGAAGGTCAAGAGGTCAGGTTTGGTCATTGACACCCGGATTTTTCTCCTCAAATCTTAAGTCGTACGCAGTCGATGACTTGATAAAGACCTGCCCATTGAGACATGTTAATTATGAACTCTCAGAAAGATTAACTTTGGGATGGAAGATTGGGGATAATGTTGATTTCTTAATATCTACACATGGAAGAGGAACAAAGATGTCAGCGAATCTCTGGCGGCCAAATCTTGAGGTGAACAACTGTTGTTTTTAAGGCCTGATCATCATAAACAGGATAAATGCGAAACTGCACAGAAACATTACACTTAATCCAAAGGGAAAACAAGATTCATTTTCTGACCTCACTGACAGAATTCTTTTCTTATTTTTAAGTGCCCCTATTCTGCTATTTTAAAGATTCCTAATGTTGTTTTGGCGTCTCCTAGAACAGATGTACAGTCACCCAAGGTCAAAAACATATTAATTTCCTCATAATCTCCAGTACAGCATCAGCTCTTTTCTCTCAGTGTCTGAAACGCTGATTCAGTCTCTCTAAGCTCCGCCTCTCTGAGAGCTGCTCTGCTGTGATTGGTCAGAAAGCAAACGCTCATTATCATATCTGAATCTCAGCTCTTGATCACAGTGATACAAACAGTAACGATGGCGTGGGTTTTACCGTATCAATCTCAGAAAACAGCGTCTTCTCGACACGAACAACACGAACCAAACTCTTCCAGTCTCAGATACACTACAGTGTTTGAGGGCGGGGCTAAGAGACGCTGCTCAGCCAATCAACACCACAGGCTGGCATTATGCTAATTAGTTATATAGGTTTGTAACAGACTGGAATTACTGACGAATCATTTCAGCAGTTCAGAATCGACAACAACTTTGCAGCTAAACTTGGTAGAACTCATACACAGCTCTATTACACACTATTAAAGGGAATATTCAAAAAAGCATAATAGGGGCACTTTAAGCATAAACCCTTTCAGTAAACACGACTTAATATCTTAAGCCATTTTGCCATATCTTGATTTAAGAATGTTTAGATATTTGTACAAACAAATGAATGAGAGGATTCACAGATTATACAGCACAGATGAACGTCTTTAACCGCTAACGATGATCGATGTGCGTTTAGTGCTTTGAGAAGTTTCAGACCAGCAACAGACCAATAAACATCTCATTAAGTGAAGGGGTATCAAAAACATCACCGTTTCTTTCCGCTTCGGTTCATTTGGCAGTTTCAGTAGCTATCGACCTTCCTCGTCTTCCTCCGCTCAGTGTCATTAAAGTCCCAACATCTGAATCCTCCTTTCTCTCCCGAGCACAAAGATCACGGAAAGGAAAACGCGCGCCACATCCGAGCATCTTGACTGTGGATTGTCGCTTGAACACAAAGGCTTCTGGGATCCCGGACCCTGTCGGACAGACGCGTTTCCTCGTTCGGAATAGTGGAATGGAGAAAGAGCACAACATGATGAACGATATTATCCAGCAGGCCGAGGAATGAGTTTGTTTTGTCATTTGTCATCTGTACATTTTCCTTCCCTTCTTCTTTACAAGTTCAAGTATTATCTTCTCTAATAAAAATAAATAGAAAACATGGAAAAATGAGCAACTCTACTCCTATATTCTACTTTTCTAATCTACGTCTCGGTGCAAGAAACAGCTACCAGAGCAAAACCAGGGTCACATGACCGTCTTTTTACACCGGGCACGCGACACACACCTACAGATTTACTTTCTTCTACTGTTAACATTAGTAATCATTATACTCGCAGCTACAAGGTAAGAGTTTTTTTTTTTTTTTTTTAAATATATATATTTATATACTTTTAAAAAGCGTGTAGTCCTTTGGTCCCTATTTTCTAAGGAATGATGCATGTCGATATTCCTGGATTCTCTTCCAGAGCGCAGATCACGCGATACCAGTGTAGGCACGAAAACCAAAATGGCAGCAGGCTGGTGTGTGTGTGTGTGTGTGTGTGTGTGTGTAGAGATCAATGCATTTACATGAGGATTTCAAAAGAGTTTTGTATGTGTGCATGTAAAGGCGAGAATAGGTGTGCATTTGTATATATGTTTGTTTATGCATGCTTTGAGCATAACGTGTTCATAAAGGTTTTTTTTTTTCTCAATCTTGTCTAAAAAACTAAAACAGCAGCAGCAAAAAAGTTGGTCTCTGCAAAATGCAAAAAAGCATCCTGCAAATGCTGAAGCAAAAAAAAAAAAGAATAAAGTTGGCAGAAAAAATCCTCTGTGTTCCAGTTTTCCCAGCTCTCGGTGATTTTCCCACACGATCCGGGGAGCGCTCGCCTCCTGTGATATGTAGCAGAGCAAAAGTCTTTTGACTTGTGGAAATAAGGTGTTGTAGTCCTTCATCCTGACAGAGAGAACGAGAGAGACAGAAGACAAGAAGCAGATGGTGAATTAAAGAGGATTCTAGCGGCTCTAAACTCCTGAAGATCCTGAATCTATTCATCATTTACACTGTCCTTGGAAAACCACAATCTCATCAACTCATATTCCACCCCAAAATCAGGAAATTATGTAACGAGTGAAGGAAATAAAGCTTATTTTATGATCATTCAGATTTTTTTTTTGTGCATCATGTGACATAATTTTCATGACAATTAAACATATTCTCCCACACGTTCGTTATATGTGCAGATGTTTTACTTTTGAGCTTGCTTCTAATTCTCTGTATTTTTAATGCATTTCTGTAAAAAATTGATTCAAGAAAGTTTATTCATATATAAAGCCTTTACATACTTTATAAAAGGCATAATTACCATACAATACTATTTTGAAATATTTTACCTTTTTTGTATCACAGTAAAAAAAAAAAAAAAAAAAACATTATAGGAAGAAATGTTAATTGTCATGAAAATAAATAATGAAGAATAATGCAGGAAATCAGTATTTAAACAGTCTGTATGTATATATATATATAAATATATGTACATACACAATATTGACACAGCTGGAAAGAAAATAGAAAATGTTATTATTATTATTAGTACATGACTTAAACTTAAGTTACATAATATAATAAATTAGAGCATTTGTGAACAGCTGGAAACTACTGTACAATATATATACTGTATATTTGATTTTGGAGTGAAATATGTGTTATATGTATGATATATATAAAAATCTTATACGGTATAAAGAAGCCCTGGATGAAAGTGAACTAGCCGGTAAGTTTTTGTGAATTTGTTTTCTAGGACAGCAACTCATTTACAATAATTCTGTGTGAACAAACAAGACGATGAACAACCACTGTCTTACTGTTCGATAACATATACGCTTCATTTCAACATCAAAACCTACACAAATATGGAAATATGCAAAAAGTAACCAGCAACTACAAGACAGAAGCAATAAAAGCAACGGCAGGACAGTTTTCCATTCTGACCGCACAATAAAACACATCTGATGTTTAATACACAGCTATGAGATCATTAAGAGTTTATTATGAGCTCAATCTGCTTGTTTGTTGCCAACAAACATGATAAAACACTATTTCAAATTTTCAGCAGAGGAAAATAAACTCTTGTCAATACACTCATTATTGTCATATGTTTAATAAACTGCTATACTAGAAGTCAGTGTGTTTAAGCTTCCAGAATTTAAATCCTCTGAACACTGAAATATACAGTCCAGACCGCAGCAATAACACCTGAAGACACATGCGTTACAACTGACTGATTTGTCTTGAGAATGTTGACTTGGACTGAATTAGTAATTAGAATTAGTAAACATCACTAATGATCAGGGTTGAATCTGCAAGCAAAAGTATTTCATATACCGGATGAAAACACCATATAGCAAAAGTGAAAAGTCTCGATTCATTAACACTGAAAGAATTTTCACCTTTAGAGAGGCTACTGTAGGGCCCGATGAAATCCGTCCGATTTTTTTCCCAAATTCGTTTTTTTGTTTAAAGTTTTCTGGATTCAGTTTTTTTTTTTTTTACTTTTTTTTTGAGACTTACATTTTAGAAATCAAAAAACATGTCTAATTAATTACAATTATGTAACTTTTTTCAAAGTTTATAAAAATGATTTTTAGGGCCCTATGAAATACGTTTAATTTTTTTCTCAAATTTCGTTTTATTTTTGACCAAATTCCGTAAGTTTCCTGGATTCCATTTGATTTTTTTAATTAAATTGTAATAATCAGAAAGCAAAGAAAGAATCAGAAAGCATGTATACATTAAAAAAATGAAATAAAAAATATGCATAACAGAGCTTTATTGTTAAAATTAAAACAGGGACGAAAATCTTTGATTATTCCTTAAAAGTTTTAATAATAATTTAATATTATTATTAGGGGCCAAGCACCGAAGGTGCGGAGGCACCTATTGTATCTGTTCCGGTTCTTATTATTACTATTCTGTTATTTCTTCCGACTGGGCGTCTATGGCAGCCCATAGAACCGATTGCGGGAAAGTTGTTTTGGTTTGACATTCTGATAGAGGACAGTCTCAACATTAAATACACCAATTTTGGTGTTTCTAAGTCATTCCCTCTAGCGCCACCACCTGTCCAAAGTTTCACTTTTGTTTTGCTAATAACTTTTTAACCGTAAAGTCAAACAACAAAATAATTTTTTCCTCTGATTCCTGAGCTCATGACGATTCGATTGCACCCTATGTTGTCATTTTCCCTCATAAAAACATGTCCGCCATTTAGAATTTTCCAAAAAAGCTACTTTTTCGAACTCGTCCTAGACGGTTTGTCCGATTTGCACGAAAATTGGACCAGATCATCTTCAGGCAGTGCTGACCAAAAGTTATGGAATTCAAGTTGATTCGTCAAACCGTTTTCGCTAAACGCACAAACAAATTTTACGTAGCGCTTGCGAAAACAGACGTAAGGCTGTATCTCCGCAACGGTTTATCGTATTCAGACCAAACTTGGTACATGTCATCCCAAGCATGACCTGAGGCAACATGCTGCGTTTCGGCGCAGCGCCACCTACTGGTCCGGAGATATGAAAAATGGCTATTTTTGCTTATAACTTCTGAACAGTTTGTCCAAAAATCATAAAATTGGTCTTGTTAAATTCAGGGCGACATGTTGAGTCGACTGATATCCAATTTTACCATATCGGCCATTTTGACTGTCGGCCATTTCGAATTTTGTGCTAAAATGCTGTATTTTAAGAACGCATAAACGGATTGTTACGAAACTTGGTATGGGTCATCAGCACGATGCCCTGAAGGAGCATGAGAAGTTTTGAGACAGCGCCAACTAGTGGTGAATTTTTTTTTTCAAGTGCTTATAACTTTGGGTGTGGCCGACTTATTTTCACGAGACTCATCTAATTAGACTCCTGAATCCTTGCTGAGTCCTACGATACCAAACATGCTAGGTTTCGCCTTACGGTTTGTGTAGCGTTGTGATTTAGCGCTTAAAAAACATTTGGCTATATCTTCGAAACCGCTTGTCCGATCGAGACGAAACCTCCGTCAGAAGTTTGGAAACATAGGTCGATAGCTATACACCAATGCCCAAATGCGAAAATATTGATAGTAAGGGGTAGTAAAATTCAATCAAAGTCATGTGTCAGTCATTTTTTACGTGTTTTTTCATATAAATGTCTATAACTCTGAAGTCAATTGAGATATTTTCACCAAAACTGACACACATATGTATGGGCTCACTCTGAGGACACGTAAAAAAAATTGTGGGACTGAGCCTCTTGGTGGCGCTATAATAGAACAAAACATGAAATTCCCATTGACTTGAATACAGTTTTGTGAAATAAAATGCTATTTTCATTCAAAACCTACTTTTTTTAACTCCTCTTACACCGTTTGTCCGATTTTCACCAAAATCGAATCATATCATCTCCAGACTGTGCCGACTAAAAGTTATGGATTTCGTGTCGATTGACGAAACCGTTTGCGTATAGCGCAGCAGCAAAGTTGAGGCATGATGCTAAAAGCACTATTCAGGCTTTATCTCTGCAATGCCTTGACATATTGACACCAAACTTTGTATGTGTCATTGTCACTTCACTCTGACTACATCACATCAGTTTTGTAACTGCGCCACCTATTGGTCGAAAGTGATAATCCATTAAATCATATTTTTAATTATTGTTTCTATGATTTTTCAGGCATTTTGCCTAAAATCCTCTTTAAATGTCTTTAATTGCTCATTGTTGATTGACGAAACCGTTTTCGTATAGCGCAGCAGCAAATTTGAGGCATGATGCTAAAAGCATTATTCAGGCTTTATCTCTGCAATGCCTTGATATATTGACACCAAACTTTGTATGTGTCATTGTCACTTCACTCTGACTACATCACATCAGTTTTATAACTGCGCCACCTATTGGTCGAAAGTGACAATGCATTAAATCATATTTTTAATTATTGTTTCTATGATTTTTCAGGCATTTTGCCTAAAATCCTCTTTAAATGTCTTTAATTGCTCATTGTTGCAGTTGGTCTGACACTTTCAGACACGTCGAAATGTCTTGTCGTCTTATTCTGCTTGGCCCCGGTAATTGCTGCTTGCAGCTATATTTAATGTTAGTATTATTATTGCATTGAGATGTAGCTAAATTCTCCTGAACAACTGTAATATATTCCTGTCACAATTTCTTCAAGTTAAACTGAACTTTTATTTTGACGGTTTGCTGGATTCTGCGATTCACAGGCCCTACAGCTGAAGGAAAAGGGTTAGGGTTAGGGTCTTAGCGTACGCAAATATAGACGCGAGCAAGCCTTCGAAACCTCCAAAATACAAGATACACACCAGAACAAACAGAGCTCGAGTAACGAAAGAGAGAGAGAAATATAAACCACAGAGAGCAAAAATATCCACCACATTCAACAAGGAAGAGCACAACTCACGGTACGACAGCAATAAAGGGGCAAAGGTCACAACCCATCAAAATCAACCAATCAGCAGCGAATACCAGCGATCAGAAGAGACCAGTTACACTCCACCACTGGAAACACCAGAAGTACAGAGTTAATATATAGAGATATAGAGTTAATGCCACGTCACGTCATGCCACGGTCACATGGTCACATGACGTCATCCACACGCACGTGACATCACTGGGAGGACTTACAGTGATTGGACAAGCTTCCTCTGATGAAGACATAAGAGAGCGGCCCGTCCTGAGCTACTGTACCTGAGCCCTGCCGGGTTCGAGAACAGAAACACAACAGTCCATGGCATACGTCTCGTCAGGTTCAGATTAGCATGGGTTTAGGAACGCATGTTTAGCGGATAAATCATGACACGTATTTACAAGACAAAACATGTGACGTGTGAGACAAACACACAACGGGAATGATACAAACGTAATTCATCCATCACATTCACACTTGTGTCGTTCCAAACCCGTGTGATTTTATTTCTTCAATGAACCACTAAAAGGGAAATGGCCGATTAGTCTGGGGCAAAGGATTAGGGGTAATGGAGTCTGAGCCTGAGTCTCACTGGTGATCGTTACAATAGGAAGTTTTGTTTTCTGGGAAACTGATCACAATTAAGTGAGTTTATTATTAAAATGAGGAAAAGTATCTGCCAACTGGATCAGAAAAATAAACATTTCAAACAGAAAACACTTTTCTGACCTCACTGGCAGATATTATTTCTCGTTTTTAAAGGATTAGTTCTCCTCAAAATGAAAATTTCCTGATAATTTACTCACCCCAATGCCCTCCACGATGTCCATGTCTTTCTTTCTTCAGTGGAAAAGAAATTAAGTTTTTTGAGGAAAACATTTCAGACAAACATTTTTCTCCACACAATGGACTTCAATTGCAACCAAAATGTTGAAGTCCAAATCAATGCAGTTTCAAAGTCTCTGCACGATCCCAGCTGAGGAATAGAGTCTTATCTAGCGAAACCATCGGTCATTTTCTAAAATATATATATATATATATATTAGGGCTGGGAATCGATTAAAAAATGTTTACTAATTAATTGCACAATTTGCTGTAATTAATTGCATTTCCCCCAAGCTTGTAATCATCAATATTTAAACTTAGAATCACCTAATTAAATTAAACAACACAGGAAAAAAAAGGAACAGAAAATAGCCCTATATTAAAATAATATTAAACATCAATATATCAATATATTATTCTTTTTCAATAATCAATCAACATAACTTAACAGATTTTTTTATATATTTTTTTTTTACTAATTATCAAAATAAAATATAGTCCTACAAAGCTATTATTACCAGAGCATGTGATCAGAGCAGGTCATTTACCATTGTTGCCCACCATGGCTATACCAGCTCAGCAAACAGAAGTCTACTACTGAGACATTTCACGTTATTTGAGCGGACTTTGCTTTTCCAGTGCGTGATCGGTACATGACTGGAGCGTTTGGACCGTTAACGACAGAGCAGAACACGCAGTGCAAACACAGAGCGGAACATTGAGCAGAGAGTGCAGCGCGCCGACACACACACACACACACACACACGGAACGGAGAGCGCGGCGCACACACGGAGCGGGAAAGACCCGCTCATGAAAGCCGCACGAGAATGAAGCCTGATTGCCGAACACAGAGGGGCGGGACGGCATATTTTCAGCCGCAACAGGAAATAAAAAATAAAAAAAATAAAAAAAAGTGCTGCGTTAATTGCGTTATTTTTTTTCAATGCGTTAAACATCTCAAATTAATCACAAAGATTAACGCGTTAATTCCCCCAGCCCTAATGTATATACTTTTTAATGACAAATGCCCGTCGTGTACTATCTCTGAGATGCGGCACGTATTACGTAATCACGTTGGAAAGGTCACGAATTTTTTTTAAATAATAATAATAATAATAATAAATTAAAACAAAGATGTCGGACGATTTTGAAGTTGGAAGAGAAAATGAGATGGAATTTTTCGCCCTTCCCTTCCTTTCTGAACCGGAGAACACAGACAAATAACTTAGATAGATGATGTGACGCGTGACCTTTCCAACGTGATGACGTAATGCGTGGCGCATCTCAGACCAGCACAAGACGAACACTTGTGTTTAAAAAATTTGATGGTTTCGCTAGATAAGACTCTATTCCTCAGCTGGGATCGTGCAGAGACTTTGAAACTGCATTGATTTGGACTTCAACATTTTGGTTGCCATTGAAGTCCATTGTGTGGAGAAAAATCCTGAAATGTTTTCCTCAAAAAACGTAATTTCTTTTCCACTGAAGAAAGAAAGACATGAACATCTTGGATGGCATTGGGATGAGTAAATTATCAGGAAATTTTCATTTTGAGGAGAACTAATCCTTTAAGCATTAGGTCACTTAGTTTGATAGATCTTAATATCTTCAGTCATTTCGCTTCTCCAGTAAATGTTTCTTGATTTAAGAATGTTTGGATATTTGTGCTGAAAAAACAAGACAGAAACACTGAGGAAACACATTATTATTTTGCAGTGAGGAGACTTGGAATAGAGAAAATGAACGACTCTTATGATGCTTGTATAATAAACCGTCATTGTGCATTAAAGATCATACGGGTCTGTGACGACGTGTGTGTTTGGAGTGTGTTTCCCGAAAACATCGTTAGCAAACTACGGTCGCAAGTCCGTCGTTCAATGAGTCGTGTTTATTGAAATATTGAACATTTGAAATTTAACGAATTGAAATGTTTCTATGGCTGAATTTTATAGACATGTATTTTCAAACAGCAATTTTTTTTGTTCTGAATTCTTAGACTGCAAATATTCAGTTTTAAGAAAAAACAGATTCAAGTTTTACAGATGAAGAAGAAATTCAGAACTTCAAATTCAGTTTTCTAAAATTCAAACCGCGGAAAATTCAGATCTTACAGAAAGTAGGTCACAGGTCATCCACAGGGAAGAGTAAAGGATCTCAGAAAAGTCGAACAGAGCATTTTGGCTGCAGTGCAGTAGTTTTCTGCCGCAAACGTGGTGGTGGTTCAAGAGAATCCATGTATCTTTCGTTCAGTCGTTTTTTAATTTAATATTAAGAGTAGAAAAATGAGAAAACAGCTTAAATTTACACAATTCAAATTCAAATCATTTTGTCATATTATTAGCTCCATAGTTTTCATGACATGTGGACCAGTGTTGTTTTTGGCAGCCCTTTTAGTTTTAGTTTTAGTCTTAGTCTTTTGGACGAAAATGCTTTTTAGTTTTAGTCACATTTTAGTCACTTATAAACTTGATAGTTTTAGTCAAGTTTTAGTCGACGAAAACGCAAAAAGGTTTTAGTCAAGTTTTAGTCAATTTTAGTAAAAAAAAAAAAAAAAAAAAAGTAACAGTCTTTAAAAAATGTATTTAGGTTAAAAAGTATTGGACATGGGCTTAGGTTTGACAGGTTGTAGCAAGTGTTGCAATTCATAAAATTTTTTTGTTGTTGAAAAATAACCCCTGAAATGATGACTTCTGGTGAATATTGTGGAAACTAATTGATACATTTAGATAAATATATTTCATACCTTATAGCATATTATAATACAACTTATTAGGCCTAGCCTATATATTTATAGAATAGCAAAGTAACGTTAGGCCTAATCAATATAAGTTACAAGACTGAACCACATAGATGTGAAATATAAAGGCTATCATGATCATTTTGCCAACAATGAACCATGGATTTGTTTAGTTTATAATACGTTTTATTTTTAACTTAAACAAATACAACATATAACATTCAAAACTCACCGGCTTAGACTGCATTTGAAGAAAAATAAACACAACAGTTTTCTGTAGCCTTGTGTGCGAACTTATTCAATAGAATCATTAGATTATCTCCTGATGCGTGCTGCTTAATATCCAACGCATTCTCATCGCGACGGCATATGGTACAATTGGCCTTGTATTCATTGTCCCTCACGCATTCCAGCCACGGGTAGTCATTTTCCAATTCAATTTTACATTTCTGTGCTCTTTTCTTTTTCGCCGGCTGCTCGGAGGTAACGTTAGTCATTTTTACATTTCCCGCTGTTGTCACTTGTCGTCATCGTTGCTACGATACGTGACTCACAATGCGAAACGACCAATTAAAAGGGCATTCTCTGACGATGTTCCAAGATGTTAAAAACGCTATGCTGATCATAGACAAACAGGGGGAGAAATTAGCTTCTACCGCACCGTCGGGTTTTTTTTCTCATAGCCTACAAATGTCTTCGTTCATAGTCTGACATATTAGAAGCTATGTGTCTGTCATGGATTTGCACTGAATTGATTCTCAAAAATACGGAACAAAGTGCGTTCCGTATCAGTTCAATATGGAACAAGACTTTATTGTGTCAAATACTGACGATTCCGTATTATACAGAACGGTTGGCAACCCTAATTTGAACGTCAGACTTATAATCATTTTCGTTCCGTCTCGTCTCGTCAACGAAAACTCGAAAACGTCTCGTCATGTTTTAGTCACCTCAGAGACATTTTTAGCTAGTCATCGTCGCGTTATCGTCATAAAAAAAAGGTGCGTCAACGAAATCATTTCGTTGTCGTCATCGTTGACGAAAACAACACTGATGTGGACTCAATAAATCCTGATCTAGAGTCAAATAATCAAGCGGACATTCAGTACAATCTGTTTTATCTAGAACACATACTAATGTCATTTACGTCTTTTAGTTTGTCAAGAGATTTAAAGTGTAGTTTCTGAAGAGATCGTGTGTGTGAACGAGCTCTAGTGTGTGAACGAGCTCTAGTGTGTGTGAACGAGCTCTAGTGTGTGAACGAGCTCTAGTGTGTGTGAACGAGCTCTAGTGTGTGTGAACGAGCTCTAGTGTGTGTGAACGAGCTCTAGTGTGTGTGAACGAGCTCTAGTGTGTGTGAACGAGCTCTAGTGTGTGAGAACGAGCTCTAGTGTGTGTGAACGAGCTCTAGTGTGTGTGAACGAGCTCTAGTGTGTGAGAACGAGCTCTAGTGTGTGTGAACGAGCTCTAGTGTGTGAGAACGAGCTCTAGTGTGTGAGAACGAGCTCTAGTGTGTGTGAACGAGCTCTAGTGTGTGAGAACGAGCTCTAGTGTGTGTGAACGAGCTCTAGTGTGTGTGAACGAGCTCTAGTGTGTGTGAACGAGCTCTAGTGTGTGTGAACGAGCTCTAGTGTGTGTGAACGAGCTCTAGTGTGTGTGAACGAGCTCTAGTGTGTGAGAACGAGCTCTAGTGTGTGTGAACGAGCTCTAGTGTGTGTGAACGAGCTCTAGTGTGTGTGAACGAGCTCTAGTGTGTGTGAACGAGCTCTAGTGTGTGTGTGTGAACGAGCTCTAGTGTGTGTGAACGAGCTCTAGTGTGTGTGAACGAGCTCTAGTGTGTGAGAACGAGCTCTAGTGTGTGTGAACGAGCTCTAGTGTGTGTGAACGAGCTCTAGTGTGTGTGAACGAGCTCTAGTGTGTGTGAACGAGCTCTAGTGTGTGTGTGTGAACGAGCTCTAGTGTGTGTGAACGAGCTCTAGTGTGTGTGAACGAGCTCTAGTGTGTGTGAACGAGCTCTAGTGTGTGTGAACGAGCTCTAGTGTGTGTGAACGAGCTCTAGTGTGTGTGTGTGAACGAGCTCTAGTGTGTGTGAACGAGCTCTAGTGTGTGTGAACGAGCTCTAGTGTGTGTGAACGAGCTCTAGTGTGTGTGAACGAGCTCTAGTGTGTGTGAACGAGCTCTAGTGTGTGTGTGTGAACGAGCTCTAGTGTGTGAGAACGAGCTCTAGTGTGTGTGAACGAGCTCTAGTGTGTGTGAACGAGCTCTAGTGTGTGTGAACGAGCTCTAGTGTGTGAGAACGAGCTCTAGTGTGTGAGAACGAGCTCTAGTGTGTGTGAACGAGCTCTAGTGTGTGTGAACGAGCTCTAGTGTGTGAGAACGAGCTCTAGTGTGTGTGAACGAGCTCTAGTGTGTGTGAACGAGCTCTAGTGTGTGTGAACGAGCTCTAGTGTGTGTGAACGAGCTCTAGTGTGTGTGTGTGAACGAGCTCTAGTGTGTGTGAACGAGCTCTAGTGTGTGTGAACGAGCTCTAGTGTGTGTGAACGAGCTCTAGTGTGTGTGAACGAGCTCTAGTGTGTGTGAACGAGCTCTAGTGTGTGTGTGTGAACGAGCTCTAGTGTGTGTGAACGAGCTCTAGTGTGTGTGAACGAGCTCTAGTGTGTGTGAACGAGCTCTAGTGTGTGTGAACGAGCTCTAGTGTGTGTGTGAACGAGTGAACGAGCTCTAGTGTGTGAGAACGAGCTCTAGTGTGTGAGAACGAGCTCTAGTGTGTGAGAACGAGCTCTAGTGTGTGTGTGAACGAGTGAACGAGCTCTAGTGTGTGAGAACGAGCTCTAGTGTGTGAGAACGAGCTCTAGTGTGTGAGAACGAGCTCTAGTGTGTGAGAACGAGCTCTAGTGTGTGTGAACGAGCTCTAGTGTGTGAGAACGAGCTCTAGTGTGTGAGAACGAGCTCTAGTGTGTGTGAACGAGCTCTAGTGTGTGAGAACGAGCTCTAGTGTGTGTGAACGAGCTCTAGTGTGTGTGAACGAGCTCTAGTGTGTGTGAACGAGCTCTAGTGTGTGTGAACGAGCTCTAGTGTGTGTGAACGAGCTCTAGTGTGTGTGAACGAGCTCTAGTGTGTGAGAACGAGCTCTAGTGTGTGTGAACGAGCTCTAGTGTGTGTGAACGAGCTCTAGTGTGTGTGAACGAGCTCTAGTGTGTGTGAACGAGCTCTAGTGTGTGTGTGTGAACGAGCTCTAGTGTGTGTGAACGAGCTCTAGTGTGTGTGAACGAGCTCTAGTGTGTGTGAACGAGCTCTAGTGTGTGTGAACGAGCTCTAGTGTGTGAGAACGAGCTCTAGTGTGTGTGAACGAGCTCTAGTGTGTGTGAACGAGCTCTAGTGTGTGAGAACGAGCTCTAGTGTGTGAGAACGAGCTCTAGTGTGTGTGAACGAGCTCTAGTGTGTGAGAACGAGCTCTAGTGTGTGTGAACGAGCTCTAGTGTGTGTGAACGAGCTCTAGTGTGTGTGAACGAGCTCTAGTGTGTGAGAACGAGCTCTAGTGTGTGAGAACGAGCTCTAGTGTGTGTGAACGAGCTCTAGTGTGTGTGAACGAGCTCTAGTGTGTGTGAACGAGCTCTAGTGTGTGTGAACGAGCTCTAGTGTGTGAGAACGAGCTCTAGTGTGTGAGAACGAGCTCTAGTGTGTGTGAACGAGCTCTAGTGTGTGAGAACGAGCTCTAGTGTGTGTGAACGAGCTCTAGTGTGTGTGAACGAGCTCTAGTGTGTGTGAACGAGCTCTAGTGTGTGTGAACGAGCTCTAGTGTGTGTGAACGAGCTCTAGTGTGTGTGAACGAGCTCTAGTGTGTGAGAACGAGCTCTAGTGTGTGTGAACGAGCTCTAGTGTGTGTGAACGAGCTCTAGTGTGTGAGAACGAGCTCTAGTGTGTGAGAACGAGCTCTAGTGTGTGTGAACGAGCTCTAGTGTGTGTGAACGAGCTCTAGTGTGTGTGAACGAGCTCTAGTGTGTGTGAACGAGCTCTAGTGTGTGTGAACGAGCTCTAGTGTGTGAGAACGAGCTCTAGTGTGTGAGAACGAGCTCTAGTGTGTGTGAACGAGCTCTAGTGTGTGTGAACGAGCTCTAGTGTGTGTGAACGAGCTCTAGTGTGTGAGAACGAGCTCTAGTGTGTGAGAACGAGCTCTAGTGTGTGAGAACGAGCTCTAGTGTGTGTGAACGAGCTCTAGTGTGTGAGAACGAGCTCTAGTGTGTGAGAACGAGCTCTAGTGTGTGAGAACGAGCTCTAGTGTGTGAGAACGAGCTCTAGTGTGTGAGAACGAGCTCTAGTGTGTGTGAACGAGCTCTAGTGTGTGAGAACGAGCTCTAGTGTGTGTGAACGAGCTCTAGTGTGTGAGAACAAGCTCTAGTGTGTGTGAACGAGCTCTAGTGTGTGTGAGAACAAGCTCTAGTGTGTGTGAACGAGCTCTAGTGTGTGTGAACGAGCTCTAGTGTGTGTGAACGAGCTCTAGTGTGTGAGAACGAGCTCTAGTGTGTGTGAACGAGCTCTAGTGTGTGAGAACGAGCTCTAGTGTGTGAGAACGAGCTCTAGTGTGTGTGAACGAGCTCTAGTGTGTGAGAACGAGCTCTAGTGTGTGAGAACGAGCTCTAGTGTGTGAGAACGAGCTCTAGTGTGTGAGAACGAGCTCTAGTGTGTGAGAACGAGCTCTAGTGTGTGAGAACGAGCTCTAGTGTGTGTGAACGAGCTCTAGTGTGTGTGAACGAGCTCTAGTGTGTGAGAACGAGCTCTAGTGTGTGTGAACGAGCTCTAGTGTGTGTGAACGAGCTCTAGTGTGTGTGAACGAGCTCTAGTGTGTGTGAACGAGTGAACGAGCTCTAGTGTGTGAGAACGAGCTCTAGTGTGTGTGAACGAGCTCTAGTGTGTGTGAACGAGCTCTAGTGTGTGTGAACGAGCTCTAGTGTGTGAGAACGAGCTCTAGTGTGTGAGAACGAGCTCTAGTGTGTGTGAACGAGCTCTAGTGTGTGAGAACGAGCTCTAGTGTGTGAGAACGAGCTCTAGTGTGTGTGAACGAGCTCTAGTGTGTGTGAACGAGCTCTAGTGTGTGAGAACGAGCTCTAGTGTGTGAGAACGAGCTCTAGTGTGTGAGAACGAGCTCTAGTGTGTGTGAACGAGCTCTAGTGTGTGTGAACGAGCTCTAGTGTGTGAGAACGAGCTCTAGTGTGTGTGAACGAGCTCTAGTGTGTGAGAACGAGCTCTAGTGTGTGAGAACGAGCTCTAGTGTGTGTGAACGAGCTCTAGTGTGTGAGAACGAGCTCTAGTGTGTGAGAACGAGCTCTAGTGTGTGAGAACGAGCTCTAGTGTGTGTGAACGAGCTCTAGTGTGTGAGAACGAGCTCTAGTGTGTGTGAACGAGCTCTAGTGTGTGAGAACGAGCTCTAGTGTGTGAGAACGAGCTCTAGTGTGTGTGAACGAGCTCTAGTGTGTGAGAACGAGCTCTAGTGTGTGTGTGAACGAGCTGTAGTGTGTGAGAACGAGTCTATGATCGAATCTGGAAATAAAGCAAAAGAACTGAGAAAATGAGAAATATCCCTCAGATGCATGTCTGTAATGTATAGTAAAACATCTCGCATTAACTCGATCTCAAACAGATTCATTAACAGTAGTGATTACTCCAACACTGCGTGACATCATTAACCAGCGGTTGAACGACCACATTTGTGACAATACAGTTTCAGGAAACAGTCGAGACTATAGTTGATTTCATCATTGTGATAGTGACGCAGTGAGTTACGAGTTACGCTTGTGTACGGGAAACACACCCCTTATGTTTAGTTCCTCAGATCTCCATGAAACTGAACAGAACTGACCTGTGATGATCATGCGAGGGTCAATACGGGCGGTTGGCGTCTTTCGGCCGCTTCAGCTGAACTTTGAGTCTCTTCATGCCGATCTGGAAACCGTTCATGGCCTGAATGGCCGCCTGAGCACTGGACGGGTTATCAAAGCTGACGAAACCTGAGACACACACACACACACACATACACACACACTTGAGGAATCCTAGAGGAATAATGAAGAACAATGCCACGAATTATTCCTAAACTTTTTTTAATCCTCACTAATCTCTTCTGAATAAAGTATTTCTTCCTCTGTGTATGAGAGCTATCGTGCGTAAGCAGATTGTGTTATGCAAATTGGTGTCTTCCATATTTATATGTTGCTAATGTATGTTGTTATTAAGAAATACTTTACCTGATCTATATTTGTGTTCATCTCCTGTTGATGTGCAGCATCTTCTCACAAGATCTATCTAGTTTTGTGATGCAGTGTTTGTGCTATTAGGTCTTGTGGATTAAAAATAATGAATTCATTAATAACTAAATCAATGAATGAAAAAAAATATATAATGAAAAAAAACAACAACAAAGTAATACAATTAAATAAAGTAATAAGATGAAATAAAATAAATAAATAAAGGAAAAATAAAATCATAGAAAATAAAACAAAAATTTTTAAAAATTAAACAGTGAAAACATTCATTAAATAATAATAAAAATATAGGAAAAATAAAGGAAAAATAAAATAAAACAAAGCTTTAGCACTGCAAAAGATAACGTTCTTCCTCAAATTTTTATTTATTTATTTTCTAGTACAAATATCTAAATTAAAAATAAAATTAAGTTGCATTTACTTGCAAAATGACATGATAGGAAGTGTTATTTTTCTGGAAAAATTTACTTTGAGTTTGAGGATCAACCACATCCAACAATCATCATAATATATAATGAAAAAATAAAATAAAGTAATAAAATAAAACAAAATAAAATAAATCATGGAAAATAAAACAAAATCAAACCTGTCATGGGTGTTTCTGCACTGTTGGTCTGTGGTGAAAGAGATTTCTTCTGGAAAACAACAATCATCACTCACTCCCATCAACGACGAGGCCGAGGTTAATGTTCTCACTGTGATTTCTCCATGTGTCTACATTACAGTTCCTGTGAGCATCTATAATGATGTGCCAGAGTCAGTCCAGACTCCATCTGGGGCTTGATGAGTTTAAATCACTAACTCACAGTCACAGTGAAGCTGGACTTACACAGCTGTGATAACAGCATAGCAGAGGGTGTGTGTGTGTGTGTGTGTGTGTGTGAGAGAGCACTAGTGTACACGTCTAAAGAGTTTGAGTCGTGTCACAGATTTGACTCCTGCTGGACCTGCTCATCAACATGCTGTGACTCCAGGAGAACTTGCCCAGACAGAACCTGCTTTAGTCAGACAGAGACGAGATAAGAGAGAGAGACGAGCTGTCATTCGTCATAAACCTCTCTCTCTCTCACTGTCTCTGTCTCTCTCTTGATCATAAGTACAAAAAGTATTTTAAGTAAAAAATTTGAAATAATTTTACAATGTAAATCATCTGTTTTCTATGTGAATATATAGTAAAGTGTAATTTATTCCTGTGATCAAAGCTGAATTTTCAGCATCATTACTCCAGTCTTCAGTGTCACATGATCCTTCACAAATCACTCTAATATGATGATTTGATGCTCAAGAAACATTTATGATTATTATCAATGTTGAAAACAGTTCATATTTTAGTGGAAACTGTGATTTTTCAGGATTCTTCGATGAATAGAAAGATCAAAAGAACAGCATTTATTTGAAAAATAATCTTTTGTAACATTATAAATGTCTTTACTGTCACTCTTGATCAATGTAATGCATCCCTGATGAATAGAAGTATTAATTTCTTTTATTTTTTTAAATACGTTTATCTCACTATGTCCTCACTTCCTGTTTGGCATTCTTGTCAAGAGTTACTTTCTAACTATTTGGTGCATCAAAAGGCTTCAAATGACAATAATAATATTGGTGATAAATCTAATAAAAGCTGTAGGATGAGATCAAAAAGAATGTTTGAGTGAAAACAAACTATAAAACTAATAATAATAAAAAAAGAATAAAACAAACAGTACAGTGTTTCTAAACCATTTAGTTCTAGAAACCAAAGTCACAAAAGTCAAACTGAAATGTTTATTTTTATAAAATAAAGCTAATAAAAGGAATTGAGGGGAGACTTTGGGTCCTTTTGGGAAAACCTGATATTATTGCATGACTAGACATGATAAAACAAGATCAAAAAGTATGTTTGAGTGGAAAATAAAATAGAATAAAAAATCTAAATAATGAAACAAACAAAACAGTGTTTCTAAGCCGTTCAGTTCAAGACACAAAAGTCAAACTAAAACGTGAAACTTTTGAACTTGTGGTGGCGCTAGAGAGTTCAGTGAGAGAATATATGACAGAATAACAATATTCATAAAGCAGCAAAGTCTGTCAGCTCCACCAATACTGTACAGAAAACAATAAATCACTGAAACATGATGACGCTTCAGAAATCACACACACACACACACACACACACACACGTTTAGCCCGTCACTAATGATAAATGCACACGGATTTCTAACTCCAGCACGTTCCTCTGACATGATGAAGTAATGAGGGAGAAAGTGTTGCTGATGAAGAACACGTGATTTGATTTCCTTCCTGATTCTGTGTCTAATTTCACTGCAGAACCACAGCCCAGATCTGGATGAATAGAGATGGAAATAAACTTTAAATGTAAAGATGCAGAGAGAGAGCTAAAGGCAGGAAGACGCATTATGAGAACTATAATGATCCGAGCGAGAAGCACTTCACGCTTTTACATGCAGCTGCCAGATACAGGGGCATTCTGGGTAAGTCTGATCATCAAGGGTTATTTTCGTTAATAAAAATAAAACTATTCAAAACATTTGTGTTCATTTAAATAAAGCTGAAAAAAATCTATATAAATATCAGTTGAAGAACTTTTTATATTTTTATTTATTTATTTATTTTCTAAGTTCTTCAACTAAGATTTTATTTTTCAGCTTTATTTCAATAACAAAAAAGTTTTTAATAGTTCTATTTTACATACATTTATTTTAATTTTTTTTACTGTTAGCAATTTTAGTGCTTCAATTTTGTTTTATTTAAATTAAAAATATTTGAGTAGTTTTAGTTTTTATTTCCAGTTAGTAACAATATTTATATTTATTTTTTCCGCTTTATTTCAATAAACAAAAATGTTTTTAATAGTTTTATTTTAGCTCAGTTTTAGTTTTATTTATATATTTAAAAAATATTGTAATTCTATTCAAAAGAAGATTTCTGCTAATTGAAACAAAGTTGAAATTTTTTTTAATAAATATTAGTCGAAATTGAAATAAGTTTAAGTTGAATCACTAATATTACTAACTAGCAATAAATAAAAACTAAAGCTGAAAAAAAACGATTAATATTATTTTTGTTATAAAAATTAATAAAATACAAATATGAAATTAAAATATATATTTATATAAACACTTTTTTTTAAGTATAAGATTATATATAAATAATTCTTACCAATAGCTATGAACTTGTATAATTCATATATTTGTTCCACGGAAAATTGTACACAGCTTTAAATGAGTTATTTATTATGGTCTTATAAATCTGCATATTGTTGGGTGCCACGTTTCCAAGTAAATACAATATATATATATATTTTTTAGGTTTACTTTAGCTTATTTATTGATACTATGTTTCAATAGTTAACATATAATGTTTCAATAAATAAGCTGAACCCACCGGCCCACCTCAACTTTTCGATTGAATGATCCGGCCCTGGAAAGAAGCTACTTGAATAGCCCAGGGCTAGAGCATTGTGGGAACTCACCGAAACACTTGCTCTGATTGGTGGCCCGATCCACGAAGACTTTGGCAGAAATGACGTTGCCGAAGGGCAGGAACATCTGCATGAGCTCCGCGTCCCCGAACTCCTGCGGCAGGTGGTAAATAAACAGGTTACAGCCCTCCGGTCCTGCAAGCACAGAGACATAACGTCACGCAAATGAGATTTCACACACACCCGTACCCAGAAGGCCGAGCGGCGCGCATGCAGATGCATATTCAAAGGAGGATCTGTGCGAGTAAATCGATCTGTTGCCTGTTTTCAGCCTGTGATCTTGTAAAGGATTCAGACGTTGTTAAACGGAGATTTGATTAAACATTGATATGGGATTTGAAGTCATCCAGACACTTCCAAGGTGTTGTGCCGTTTGGGAAAACTGTATAAACATAAATAATTCCTCAGTGTCTCCTGGCGCTCGTCAGGATCTGACTGTGTGCTCTCGCTTTAACGGCACGACGAAGATGAGAGACTTGTGTTCAATTAAAACAGGAAAACGACAACATAAAAGACCATACAGAACTAAAGCAAAATATCCATTTTAATATTAAAATGATATCAAATAAAAGACAAACGTAAAATAAAATATATGGAAAATCAAATCAAATATAACAAAAGACAACACACAAAACTAACTAAAGAATAATATTAAAATCAAATAAATCAACAGACGAAACATAAAATTAAATGATAAAATTAAATATTAAATTAAATGTAAAAAAAAAGTCTAATCAAATCAAATAAAACAAGACAAAAAATATAAAGTTATAATAAAATAAATGAATTAATATTAAAATCAAATCAATTAAAACGAGACAAAACTAATTAAAATATGTTAAAATAAAATAAAACAAAATAATAAAATTAAAATAATATTAAAATAAAATAAAAAACACAAAACAAATTAAAATATATTAAAATCACAAAAGAGGAAACAAAAGACAAAACATAAAATGAAAAAAGATATCATATGAAAAAAACTAATAAAGTAAAACAAGACAAAACAAAATAAAATAATAAAATAAAATATATTAAAATCAAATCAATTAAAACAAAAGACAAAAATAAAGGTATAATAAAATAAATGAATTAATATTAATCAAATCGATTAAAAAAGCCAAACATAAAATAAAATAATATATTTAATTAAATAATAAAATATATAAAAATTACATAAAATGAAACAAAAGACAAAACATAAAATAAAATTAAATTAAAAATAAAATTAAGTAAAACAAGACAAAACGAATTAAAATACACTAAAATCACATAAAATAAACAAAAGACAAAACATAAAAATAATACAATTTATATTCAAATCAAATCAATAATTTTATTTGTTTTAATAAAAGAAAACAACATTTTTAATAATAAAATAAAAGATATTAAAGTCAAATCAATTAAAACAAAAGACAAAGCGTAAAATAAAACACACAGTTAGGAAACGGACTTTGGTGTGTATCTGCAGTGTTCGGCTGGTTTCTGTCGTCTGTCCCGTAAAGATCGACTCAGCAGTTTAACTTTAGTTTAGTTTAAGGATCAACTTCAGCAAACAACAATACAATTAAATACTTCAAAACTCCTTCATAACTCATTACCATGACTCAGAGGAACTTCAAATTAATTTCTGGGACACAATTTAATTGAGCGCTTTTCCCAAGAGAGCGCCGCAACATTTACAGAAAGTACAATGAGGAACTTTTGTCGACACAAAAACACAAACAGACTTTCAGTCAGAATGAACCCGTAAACTAAAACTGTAATTAATCTTGACAAACTCATTAATTAAGGTCTAAGACAACAGAAATGTTATAGTGGCAGAAAACATCGAAACTTCATTCTGGCTTCCACTGTTCCAGGCCACATACGACATCACTACAGATACAGACGCTCGTTCGTATTGTGGATGAAGCTCTGATGATTTCTGTCCTCATTCATTTTCATTATTTATTATGAATTTTCCACCCATCTCTCAGAGCAATTACCAGCTTTTATCAGGAGTGGGCGGAGTCTCACTCACCTTCCCGCTGTTGCTGGGGGATGATGGCTGGTTGCTGGGGAAACGCTTGGCTAATCGGCGCGTACGCGGCAGGATAGGCTGCTGTAACCGAGAGCGAGAGACAATTCCTGATTTAACACTGAATACATGAATAAAGCTCATCTTTACTCTGCTGCACCGTCCACACACTCAATCAACTCAGTCTGTATTGACAGAGCGTTAAATTCACACACTGCTGTTTGCTGTAAGGTTATTATCTGCATCCCACAATGCAATGCACTGCCAGTGTGACGGATGAAACATAAGTGACATTATTTGATCAGCCAAACTGTATAAAAATGCTAAATAACCACATTTATTTCTATGAACCTGGAAACTACAGTACATGCAACGTAACGAGGTCACATGATGACAATGTAGCAGACGATTGTTTAGAAAGTTCAGGCTATCATAATGCAGAGTGTTTCAGCAGTCATATGAGGACTGATCCAGTGTGTGTGAGTGCGTGTGTGTGTGTGTGTGTGTGTGTGTGTGTGTGTGTGTGAGAGTGTGTGTGTGTGTGTGTGTGAGTGTGTGAGTGATGTTATCAGCGCTTCATAGAAAGACAGACAGACATAAAGGACAGAGAATCACCTGCATAGTGTTGCACACCGGCATAGGCCTGCTGGAGAGGGTCTGTAACCGTCGGGCTTTGTGCTGTAGAAACACACACACACACACACACACACACACACACACACAGTCATTATATATCATCATATAATGGGTAAGGGTGTGCGGTGTTACCTGGGTACGAGTGTGCGGTGTTACCTGGGTACGAGTGTGAGTGTGTGTTGTTACCTGGGTACGAGTGTGCGGTGTTACCTGGGTACGAGTGTGTGGTGTTACCTGGGTACGAGTGTGTGTTGTTACCTGGGTACGAGTGTGCGGTGTTACCTGGGTACGAGTGTGCGGTGTTACCTGGATAAGAGTGTGTGGTGTTACCTGGGTACGAGTGTGTGGTGTTACCTGGGTACGAGTGTGCGTTGTTATCTGGGTACGAGTGTGTGGTGTTACCTGGGTACGAGTGTGCGGTGTTACCTGGGTACGAGTGTGCGTTGTTATCTGGGTACGAGTGTGTGGTGTTACCTGGGTACGAGTGTGCGGTGTTACCTGGATAAGAGTGTGTGGTGTTACCTGGGTACGAGTGTGTGGTGTTACATGGGTATGAGTGTGTGGTGTTACCTGGGTACTAGTGTGCGGTGTTACCTGGATAAGAGTGTGTGGTGTTACCTGGATAAGAGTGTGTGGTGTTACCTGGGTACGAGTGTGTGTTGTTACCTGGGTACGAGTGTGCGGTGTTACCTGGATAAGAGTGTGCGGTGTTACCTGGATAAGAGTGTGCGGTGTTACCTGGATAAGAGTGTGCGGTGTTACCTGGATAAGAGTGTGTGGTGTTACCTGGGTACGAGTGTGTGTTGTTACCTGGGTACGAGTGTGTGGTGTTACCTGGGTACGTGTGTGCGGTGTTACCTGGATAAGAGTGTGTGGTGTTACCTGGATAAGAGTGTGTGGTGTTACCTGGGTACGAGTGTGCGTTGTTATCTGGGTACGAGTGTGTGTTGTTATCTGGGTACGAGTGTGCGGTGTTACCTGGGTACGAGTGTGTGGTGTTACCTGGGTACGAGTGTGTGGTGTTACCTGGGTACGAGTGTGTGGTGTTACCCGGGTACGAGTGTGTGGTGTTACCTGGGTACGAGTGTGTGGTGTTACCTGGGTACGAGTGTGTGTTGTTACCTAGGTACGAGTGTGTGTTGTTACATGGGTACAAGTGTGTGTTGATACATGGGTACAAGTGTGTGTTGTTACATGGGTACGAGTGTGCGGTGTTACCTGGGTACAAGTGTGTGGTGTTCCCTGGGTATGTGTGTGCGGTGTTACCTGGGCATGTGTGTGTGTGTTGTTACCTGGGTACGAGTGTGTGTTGTTACCTGGGTACGAGTGTGCAATGTTACCTGGGTACGAGTGTGTGTTGTTACCTGGGCATGTGTGTGAGGTGTTACCTGGGTATGTGTGTGTGTGTGTGTGTGTGTGTGTGTGTGTGTGTGTGTGTGTTGTTACCTGGGTACGAGTGTGCGTTGTTATCTGGGTACGAGTGTGCGTTGTTATCTGGGTACGAGTGTGCGGTGTTACCTGGGTACGAGTGTGCGGTGTTACCTGGGTACGAGTGTGCGGTGTTACCTGGGTACGAGTGTGTGGTGTTACCTGGGTACGAGTGTGTGGTGTTACCTGGGTACGAGTGTGCGGTGTTACCTGGGTACGAGTGTGTGGTGTTACCTGGGTACGAGTGTGCGTTGTTATCTGGGTACGAGTGTACGTTGTTACCTGGGTACGAGTGTGCGTTGTTATCTGGGTACGAGTGTGTGTTGTTACCTGGGTACGAGTGTGTGGTGTTACCTGGGTACGAGTGTGTGGTGTTACCTGGGTACGAGTGTGTGGTGTTACCTGGGTACGAGTGTGTGGTGTTACCTGGGTACGAGTGTGCATTGTTATCTGGGTACGAGTGTGTGGTGTTACCTGGGTACGAGTGTGTGTTGCTACCTGGGTATGAGTGTGTGTTGTTACCTGGGTACGAGTGTGTGGTGTTATCTGGGTACGAGTGTGTGGTGTTACCTGGGTACGAGTGTGTGTTGCTACCTGGGTATGAGTGTGTGTTGTTACCTGGGTACGAGTGTGCATTGTTATCTGGGTACGAGTGTGCATTGTTATCTGGGTACGAGTGTGCATTGTTATCTGGGTACGAGTGTGCATTGTTATCTGGGTACGAGTGTGTGTTGCTACCTGGGTATGAGTGTGTGTTGTTACCTAGGTACGAGTGTGTGTTGTTACATGGGTACAAGTGTGTGGTGTTACCTGGGTACGAGTGTGTGGTGTTACCTGGGTATGTGTGTGCGGTGTTACCTGGGCATGTGTGTGTGTGTGTGTGTTGTTACCTGGGTACGAGTGTGTGTTGTTACCTGGGTATGTGTGTGTTGTTACCTGGGTACGAGTGTGTGTTGTTACCTGGGTACGAGTGTGCGGTTTTACCTGGGCATGTGTGTGTGGTGTTACCTGGGTATGTGTGTGTGTGTGTGTGTGTGTGTGTGTTGTTACCTGGGTATGAGTGTGTGTTGTTATCTGGGTACGAGTGTGTGTTGTTACCTGGGTACGAGTGTGCGGTGTTACCTGGCTACGTGTGTGCGGTGTTACCTGGGTACGAGTGTGTGGTGTTACCTGGGTACGAGTGTGTGTTGTTACCTGGGTACGAGTGTGTGTTGTTACCTGGGTATGTGTGTGTGTTGTTACCTGGGTACGAGTGTGTGGTGTTACCTGGGTACGAGTGTGCGTTGTTACCTGGGTACGAGTGTGCGGTGTTACCTGGGTACGAGTGTGTGGTGTTACCTGGGTACGAGTGTGCGGTGTTACCTGGGTACGGATGGATGCCGTTGGTGTAGATGGTTTCGGAGGAGGGCTGTCCGTTGGTTTGGTGAGGGAGGGCGCTGAAGCCATTGACCCCGATGGAAGCTGCCATGCTGGGCACCGCGCCGGCACTGATGCCTGGTGGTGTGCTGGTGCCTAAGAACACGCACCACACACACACACACACACACACACACACACACACACACACACACACACACACACACACACACTCTTAACAAACCTTTGATTGGCACAGTACAAGTCACCTTCATTTATATAGCGTTTCAATACCACAAAAATAATGTTCTTCTCAAATATCTAAACATTCTTAAATCAAAACACATTTACTTGAAAAACAAATTAAGTATTGTTTACTGAAAAAGTCATCAAAATTGAGTGAGTTTATGCTTAAAAATATGTGCCAGTGGTCAGAACAATCAGCTTAATTCAAAGTTGGCAGATATTTGTTCTTGTTTTAAGCATAAACTCTGATTTAAAAATAATAATAATTTAAATTGCAGTGAAAGCAGCTTTACAATGATACTAATGATCAATAATGCAAACAGAATTCAATTTCAGCTGTAAAGCAGCTCTAAAAAATACAATAGTGTCATTATTCTGCTCAATTCAGTTCAATAACTGTGTAAAGCTCATCAAATTCAGCTATAATGTACAAAAGGGTTACACTTTATTTTAAGGTGTCCTTATATAGAGTACATTTAAGTTCTGAGTAATATTAATTAACTACAGGTTACTTTCTATAGGGTTTTGGTCTAACAAGGACAATAAAATAAAGTGTTAACTATAAATGTTCAATTCAGCTCTACAGAAGACAATAGCATCTTATTCAACAGAGTCAGTTCAATGTTGATTCAGTTTAGTTCAATAATTGTGTCTATATTGCAAAATTCATCAATTAAATTAATAAAGACAAATCAGCTATAAAGCAGTGCAGGCTCGTAGTTTATCGTACTCTAGATGGTTTGGTCGGGTTTCTGAACATCATCTCATGACAACACTGAATATTCACACTTTGACTGCACTGACACGATCAGATGAGAACAAAACTTGAGCTGAATAATCACACTATTGTCCGCTGTACAGCCGAGTTTGTCTCATGAAGTTATAAAGCGCTGTAGAAATGAATGTTTGACTGGATGCAGGAGGTCGAGTCAAAGCATTAATAAGTGTTTGTCTCCGGTCACAGACGAGTCTCTTCGCTGCCCTCCTGACACTGATCGTTCAACTTCTTTCGGCTTTTCTCCAAGGGCATTTCAGTCGTGGCAGATTAAAGCTGACGGGTAACAAGAGTGTGTGTCCACATCACGGATTATCAAAGCGGGAAAACTGACAGACGAGAGGGAGAGGAAGCGCTTTAATTAATTCCTCGTGACCCTTCGTCTGAGGTGTCAGCGGGCTTTTGTAGCTGGACGGTCAAAGACACATCAGGAGTGTGTGTGAGTGTGTGTGTGAGAGAGAGAGACGGGGGTCAAACGGGGGTCTGGGATTATCCGTCACAAATCTTCACTTCTGTATTCTTCAGTCAAGGACTCTCTGGTCAAAGGCATCAGATTGGCCGTGTTCCCGGGTTCATCCTCAAACTGAGACGGATCATTTCCCATCACACCTGGTGTTTTACTGAGTGACTGTGATTTACAGAAGACACGCTCACTCTGTTTCAACACCCACTGACGGACTACAGAGACAGCATCCTAATAAGACGGAACCGCATTACTATTGGTCAGAAGTTTTGGCTTGGTGCAATTTTTGTTTTGTTTTTGTTTTAAAAACAGAAGTGTCTTCTGGGCTGCATTTATTTGATCAAAAAGAGAGAAAAAATTTGTGATATTTGTACAATTTAAAATTACTGTTTTCTATGTGAATATATAGTAAAGTGTAATTTATTCCTGTGATCAAACCTGACTTTATTTAATAAAAAATACAGTAAAAATCACAAAATATTATTAGAATGTAAATCAGCTGTTGTCTATGCGAATATATATTAAAGGTATAGCGGAGGATGTTTTACTTCCTGGTGGGTAGTCTAAACTATTGGTCCTCCTAATTGTCAATCATTCTGGTGAATCAATCAAACTTTTCAAAAAGTGGAGAGGGCGGGTCTTATCTAAAATTTGGAAAGATCCTCCGCTATACCTTTAAAGTGTAATTTATTCCTGTGATCAAAGCTGAATTTTCAGCATCATTACTCACATGATCCTTCAGAAATCACTCTAATATGATGAATTGTATGAATTATCAGTGTTGAAAACAGTCGTGCTGCTTCATATTTTAGAGGAAACTGTGATTTTTCAGGATTCTTTGATAAATAGAAAGTTCAAAAGAACGGCATTTATTTGAAACAGAATCTTTTGTAACATTCTAAATGTCTTTAATGCATCCTTACATCAATTTAATGCATCCATGATGGGAAAAAGTATTAACTTCTTTAAAATAAAATCAACGGCAATGACGTGTTTCCTGTGAATATGTCAACATGACGTCACTTCCTGTTCGGCGTCCTTGTCAAATTCAGTGAGTTACACAAATTAGTGCATTAAAAACACTTTAAATAACATTATTACACGGCTCTGTGGAATACTTGATTCTGATTGGTCAATAGCGTCATCCAACGGTAAGTTATTCCCAGATAACAGCCTCTGAGAACAGAAACACAGGCTCATCCAAAACACAGGCTCATCTGCTAGGAACGGTTATTCTTCGTGGAAGTTATGCATTTGGTGAGCTGATAAAATATTAAAACTCAGTCGAATCAATATTTTGTGTAGTTATTTAATTATGCCATCCAGTATCGTGGACTCGCTCTCTCTTGTTTCATACAAACGCTGCGGCCATTTTGAGACTATTGTTTTGTTGGATTATGAGACACAAACAGGTACGATTTTAAAACAGTTTAATCCGAAATCAATATCTCTTATGCCCATAATTACTTATGTGGTGAAATGCTGTGTAATAAGTGTTATGACTGTATACCGTATCTCTTAAATGTCCGTCTAGTTTGATCTTGCGGCTGAAACTGCTCTCACCGCGGAAGCTTTGTGTTTAAAGACCTAATAAAATATTTAAACTCAGATCAATATTTCGTGTCTTATTATTTACTTATATGGCAAGTAGGAGTGTGATAAGCGGGATAATGTACATCCAGCCGGTGGTTCTCTCAGAATAACCCCCTTCAGGCTGATCAACCCCTCATTGTCCTGTCAGGGTTACTTTGAGAAAACCTCCAGCTGGATGTACATTACCCCCTTACATAAAGATATTAGAAAATCTAATAAAAATGCAGGATGAGATCAAAAAGCATGTTTGAGAGAAAATGCAAAATTGTGGAAAATACATTAAAAATGTTTTTTAAAAATGCAAAAGTAATTAAAAAAAAAAATCTTTAAAGAAATATTACCGACCTCCATAGAACACAGTACAAACAATATATTTGGTATAATAAGATTGATCAAGATTTTTCAATATGGGATGAAATATAATTTTTTGTTCACTGAGCCAATTTTCAATGCATTATGGAATGATCTTTATCAATGATACATTTAATGTTTGTGTGTTTTGTAAGAGCTTCTGTGTGGATACGTGAATGCAATAGAAAGAAGTTGAAAAAGATGAAAACAAAAAACCCTTGTGTGACAAACAACAGTGAGATTAACGGCTGAGACGAACACTTGTTGCTCTCGAGAACCAAACTGATGAAACCCGTTTCCTGCGAGAGCGGAGCGATTGATCCTGCTGCCTACTGTAATTAAAGCTTTATTTGTGCGTGTGTGTGTGTGTTTGGTACCTGAAGACGGTGTCATCGGCGCAGCCACGAGGCCGTTGACGTTGAAAGCTGCCATTTGCTGCATCTGAGCGGCGGCGAGGGCAGTCATGGGGTTCAGATACGAGCCCTGAGACGCTGCCATGAGCGCCGCCTGCTGCTGCATGACCTGCTGCACACACAGACACAACACAGATTTACACTACAAATATCTAGCACTCGAAAAATCTTGGGTTATGTTTTCTGACCAAATCCTGGGTTGAGCCTTTTGGTTAAATTTTTTGGGGTTCTTTTTTCAGTGTTTGGGTAGTTTTTGTGTTACCCAGTTCCTTGGTCAGACGCAACAACCCAGTGTTTGGGTAGTTTTTGTGTTACCCAGCTCCTGGGTCAGGCGTAACAACCCAGTGTTTGGGTAGTTTTTGTGTTACCCATCTCCTGGGTCAGGCGTAACAACCCAGTGTTTGGGTAGTTTTTGTGTTACCCAGCTCCTGGGTCAGGCGTAACAACCCAGGGCAGTGCAGCTCCGTCAAATTGGTGCATGTCTTCGGTAAAATACAGGTTTGTGTACATTTTATTTGATCTATAAATTCATTATTGTGCCATATATCGTTTCATTTTATGCAAAGCAACAAACAGGGGCACGAAGTGAGTCCCCTAAACGATGGAAACGGCTGATGCCTTGCATAACATTTGATGATTTTATTTAAAAAAAGATACAGAATATAAATGCTTAGAAAGTTAAAATATGTTCTGAGAGCTGTACACTGATTGTTTATGGACAGGTTATGGAGTCACAGCATATTTCGTCTACGAGTGAAACACAGGTTGGCGGTCTGAAGTTATAAGCTCCTCTGCTGAATACGACACAATCTCCAGCACGAGATCCAGCGCCGTCACGGTGGAAACGGGACAAGAGACTGGTCCATTACACTTGAATTACTTAATGTTTAAATTTTTACTTCTAATATTTGTTAAATGAGCTTAAATGTATGCAATATGTATTCAAAACTATATAAAATATGATAAAAAATAAAGGAATTATCATGCAAAACAGTGGTTATGTGGAGTATTTTCTTTAAAAGTTTAGAGGATTTAAGTTAATCCGTAAACATTAATTCATGTATGAAGTAAAAAAAAAAAAGAGAGAGAAAAAGAAGAAGCTAGTACTATAGTAAAAATGAATCAACCCAGTATATGCTGGGTTAAATAAACAACCCAATTTGCTGGGTAAAATTAACCCAACATGTGTTCTATCCTATATTTACCCAGCACTTGGAAACTTGTTTCTGCCATAGAAATTGCTGGTAATCTGTGTGTGTGAGACTCACAGCGTGTGTGTACGCTCCGTATGCTCCAAACTGGATGGTCATGGGACTGAAGATGCCGAGCTGACCCGCCATCTGATGCATCCTGCGCAGGGTTCGTTCCTTATCAGTGTCTGCAAACTTCACCACCAGACTGGAGGACGCGCCCTGAACACACACACACACACACACACACACACACACACACACACACACACACACACACACACACACATATATAATTCAATGCATATTCCTGAAAGAGGCCCTATATGCCCTTTTATATTCTTGATGTTGTTCTCAGGCTCTACTAGAACAGGTTTTCCTGCTTGAATGTTGATTATTTTCCTCATATTCTCCATTGTTGCGGCTCCTCTCTTCCCAGTCTGTCAGTAACGCTCTGTTTACTTCCGGTCTCTATGAAGCCCCTCCTTCTGAAAAGCACACTGTGCTCTGATTGGTCGGCTGGATCAGTGTTTTGTGATTGGTTGTGCGCTTCGAGTGTGTTTGGGAAATGTCCCGCCCCTTTCCATAACCGCCAGTTTAACACACTACTAACTAGCTCAACCAGGCCCCGCCCCTTTATTCTGCGTATGAATTATTATAATGAGGAATACTGTGACGTGTTCGTTCCCGGAAGAAACTCAAGACTACAATGGAGGCGTTTCAGGGAGTTCAGAAACACTGACACTGATATAGAGAAGAACTGGAGCTTTACAGAGCTTCTTCATTCTCAAACAGCAACATTACACATTGAAGAAAGATGAACATGGAGAAAAAGCAGAATGGACATGCACTCACAGACACCGTTCAGATCCGATCTCTCTGTGTGACGTAGTTGTGAGCAATTAAATCTCAGCGGCCGCTGCGTGAGACATTGATTTATTTAATTGGGCTCTACGGCTGTCATGAAGACACATGATGTGATGGAGGAGATCTGTGAGGGTCTCGTCCCTGCAGAACACATTAAAGTGAAGTGAGGACTGCAGACGGGCCCTCATTACAGCTGTCAGGGGCCTCAGTGTCAGGGGTATCAGCGGCCTCAGTGTTAGGGGCCTCAGTATCAGGAGCCTCAGTGTCAGGGGTATCAGCGGCCTCAGTGTCAGGAGCCTCAGTATCAGGAGCCTCAGTGTCAGGGGTATCAGGGGTCTCAGTGTCAGGGGTATCAGCGGCCTCAGTGTCAGGAGCCTCAGTGTCAGGGGTATCGGGGCCTCAGTGTCAGGGGTATCAGGGGCCTCAGTGTCAGGGGTATCAGCGGCCTCAGTGTCAGGGGTATCAGGGGCCTCAGTGTCAGGGGTATCAGGGGCCTCAGTGTCAGGGGTATCAGCGGCCTCAGTGTCAGGAGCCTCAGTGTCAGGGGTATCGGGGCCTCAGTGTCAGGGGTATCAGGGGCCTCAGTGTCAGGGGTATCAGGGGCCTCAGTATCAGGGGTATCAGCGGCCTCAGTGTCAGGGGTATCGGGGCCTCAGTGTCAGGGGTATCAGGGGCCTCAGTGTCAGGGGTATCGGGGCCTCAGTGTCAGGGGTATCAGGGGCCTCAGTGTCAGGGGTATCGGGGCCTCAGTGTCAGGGGTATCAGGGGCCTCAGTGTCAGGGGTATCGGGGCCTCAGTGTCAGGGGTATCAGGGGCCTCAGTGTCAGGGGTATCAGGGGCCTCAGTGTCAGGGGTATCAGCGGCCTCAGTGTCAGGGGTATCAGCGGCCTCAGTGTCAGGGGTATCAGGGGCCTCAGTGTCAGGGGTATCAGGGGCCTCAGTGTCAGGGGTATCAGCGGCCTCAGTGTCAGGAGCCTCAGTATCAGGAGCCTCAGTGTCAGGGGTATCAGGGGCCTCAGTGTCAGGGTTATCAGGGGCCTCAGTGTCAGGGGTATCAGGGGCCTCAGTGTCAGGGGTATCAGCGGCCTCAGTGTCAGGAGCCTCAGTGTCAGGGGTATCGGGGCCTCAGTGTCAGGGGTATCAGGGGCCTCAGTGTCAGGGGTATCAGCGGCCTCAGTGTCAGGAGCCTCAGTATCAGGAGCCTCAGTGTCAGGGGTATCAGGGGCCTCAGTGTCAGGGTTATCAGGGGCCTCAGTGTCAGGGGTATCAGGGGCCTCAGTGTCAGGGGTATCAGGGGCCTCAGTGTCAGGGGTATCAGCGGCCTCAGTGTCAGGAGCCTCAGTGTCAGGGGTATCAGGGGCCTCAGTATCAGGGGTATCAGCGGCCTCAGTGTCAGGGGTATCGGGGCCTCAGTGTCAGGGGTATCAGGGGCCTCAGTGTCAGGGGTATCGGGGCCTCAGTGTCAGGGGTATCGGGGCCTCAGTGTCAGGGGTATCAGGGGCCTCAGTGTCAGGGGTATCGGGGCCTCAGTGTCAGGGGTATCAGGGGCCTCAGTGTCAGGGGTATCGGGGCCTCAGTGTCAGGGGTATCAGGGGCCTCAGTGTCAGGGGTATCAGGGGCCTCAGTGTCAGGGGTATCAGGGGCCTCAGTGTCAGGGGTATCAGCGGCCTCAGTGTCAGGGGTATCAGCGGCCTCAGTGTCAGGGGTATCAGGGGCCTCAGTGTCAGGGGTATCAGGGGCCTCAGTGTCAGGGGTATCAGCGGCCTCAGTGTCAGGAGCCTCAGTATCAGGAGCCTCAGTGTCAGGGGTATCAGGGGCCTCAGTGTCAGGGTTATCAGGGGCCTCAGTGTCAGGGGTATCAGGGGCCTCAGTGTCAGGGGTATCAGGGGCCTCAGTGTCAGGGGTATCAGCGGCCTCAGTGTCAGGAGCCTCAGTGTCAGGGGTATCGGGGCCTCAGTGTCAGGGGTATCAGGGGCCTCAGTATCAGGGGTATCAGCGGCCTCAGTGTCAGGGGTATCGGGGCCTCAGTGTCAGGGGTATCAGGGGCCTCAGTGTCAGGGGTATCGGGGCCTCAGTGTCAGGGGTATCAGGGGCCTCAGTGTCAGGGGTATCGGGGCCTCAGTGTCAGGGGGATCAGGGGCCTCAGTGTCAGGGGTATCAGCGGCCTCAGTGTCAGGGGTATCAGGGGCCTCAGTGTCAGGGGTATCAGGGGCCTCAGTGTCAGGGGTATCAGCGGCCTCAGTGTCAGGAGCCTCAGTATCAGGAGCCTCAGTGTCAGGGGTATCAGGGGCCTCAGTGTCAGGGTTATCAGGGGCCTCAGTGTCAGGGGTATCAGGGGCCTCAGTGTCAGGGGTATCAGCGGCCTCAGTGTCAGGAGCCTCAGTGTCAGGGGTATCGGGGCCTCAGTGTCAGGGGTATCAGGGGCCTCAGTGTCAGGGGTATCAGCGGCCTCAGTGTCAGGAGCCTCAGTATCAGGAGCCTCAGTGTCAGGGGTATCAGGGGCCTCAGTGTCAGGGTTATCAGGGGCCTCAGTGTCAGGGGTATCAGGGGCCTCAGTGTCAGGGGTATCAGGGGCCTCAGTGTCAGGGGTATCAGCGGCCTCAGTGTCAGGAGCCTCAGTGTCAGGGGTATCAGGGGCCTCAGTGTCAGGGGTATCAGGGGCCTCAGTGTCAGGGGTATCAGGGGCCTCAGTGTCAGGGGTATCAGCGGCCTCAGTGTCAGGGGTATCAGCGGCCTCAGTGTCAGGGGTATCAGGGGCCTCAGTGTCAGGGGTATCAGGGGCCTCAGTGTCAGGGGTATCAGCGGCCTCAGTGTCAGGAGCCTCAGTATCAGGAGCCTCAGTGTCAGGGGTATCAGGGGCCTCAGTGTCAGGGTTATCAGGGGCCTCAGTGTCAGGGGTATCAGGGGCCTCAGTGTCAGGGGTATCAGCGGCCTCAGTGTCAGGAGCCTCAGTGTCAGGGGTATCGGGGCCTCAGTGTCAGGGGTATCAGGGGCCTCAGTGTCAGGGGTATCAGCGGCCTCAGTGTCAGGAGCCTCAGTATCAGGAGCCTCAGTGTCAGGGGTATCAGGGGCCTCAGTGTCAGGGTTATCAGGGGCCTCAGTGTCAGGGGTATCAGGGGCCTCAGTGTCAGGGGTATCAGGGGCCTCAGTGTCAGGAGCCTCAGTGTCAGGGGTATCGGGGCCTCAGTGTCAGGGGTATCAGGGGCCTCAGTGTCAGGGGTATCAGCGGCCTCAGTGTCAGGAGCCTCAGTGTCAGGAGCCTCAGTGTCAGGGGTATCGGGGCCTCAGTGTCAGGGGTATCAGGGGCCTCAGTATCAGGGGTATCAGCGGCCTCAGTGTCAGGGGTATCGGGGCCTCAGTGTAAGGGGTATCAGGGTCCTCAGTGTAAGGGGTATCAGGGGCCTCAGTGTCAAGGGTATCAGTGTCAAGGGTATCAGTGTCAGGGGTATCAGGAGCCTCAGCGTCAGGGGTATCAGGGGCCTCAGTATCAGGGGCCTCAGTGTCAGGGGTATCTGTGTCAGGGGCATCAGGGGCCTCAGTATTCTCAGACTTTTTTCTTACAATTACGAGGTTATATTTCATAATTTGGACTTTATTTCTCACAATTCAGAGTTTAGATCTCACAATTCAGAGTTTAGATCTCACAATTCTGACTATTTTGTGCAATTCTGACTTTAGGGTTAGGGTTAGAAAAAAAACTTTTTTTTTGTTGAGAAATAAAGTCAGTACTGCAATCCCAGTTGTGATATAAACTCGCAATGCTGAGAAAGAATAATGATATTAGTAAAAAAATGAAGTCATAGAATCTGTCTTAAGAAGCTCGTTTCCCATCCTGAAGTTTCCGGCCTGTTGTGTCCAGATGACAGCAGGAGTTTCTGTCATTCCTTGAGAAAAGGACGTTTTCTTCCGACTGAAAGCCACATTCCCACAAACAAACACAATAATGATGGGCGGAAGCAAGCGCTGCTGTATCTGGTATGAAATGAATTTTCTGAATTTGATAAGCTGTCATCTCTGAGGCATTCGTCACGGGTTCAGAAAACTAATCTCATTTGAGGAGAACGTTTGACTTCAGAAGAGCATCTGGATTCAATTTCACACGGGCCGCAGAGATTTGCATAGAAAAGAAATAAAAAACAATAACTGAAAATATAATTGCAGAATTGGACAGAATGGAACTGACAAAAAGTGACAGAAACACATTCAGATTTTACCAGAAGGAGAAAAAAAATTATTGACCTTTACAAGATATTCAAGTTCTTCGAGAAAAAAACCTGCCTTTTGTGTGTCGTGTCCAGATGACACTTCATACAATAATCTAAAGGAATTATGTTTCGCATAAATAAAAGACCATTGTGATTTTTTTGTATTATTTTCATATCAAATCTATAAATTAAATCTATAATAAATTCTCATAACTGTAATATGTCTATATATTTTACTTTCCAGTTGCTTTTGTTGTGATTCTCATTATTCTCAATAGAGATTCATTACTTCACCGAAACAAAAAGATTAGTGTGTTTTACAAGAAAATACTATTTGTTTTTGTTCTACTTCACTATTTGTAATTTCATGTTTAATTAAATGTGTTACTCGCCATTTAATTACAATTATTTGTGAAATTTACTAGCAATTTCTGAGAGAAAATTGTATATACATACATTTTTTTCAATGTAGTATGCCATACTTTATACAGTATTGAAGTAAAATAAATACATTTATATACAAAATGTATATAAAACATATTATAATACTATTACAATGGCATAACTTAAAAGCAGTACAAAAACGTATAAACCCTACAGTTATAATATATATTATTGTTTGCTTTTATCAGATTACAATGATGAGACATTGAAGGAATTTGTTTTATTGTCATGAAAATAATGCAAAATATATTATCTTATTGTTTGAGGTGAAATGCAATGTGCACATGGTCTCGACAAGTTTCATAAACAGAAAATATCAGTTTATTTCGATGGTCCACTTTAGACATTCCAACTACAAGTAACTGTGTGACTACGTCATTAGAGTATTAGTCGATTAAATACTCTATACTCTATTAAATAATCGACTGTCTGCTTCAATACTCTTTATTTTGATGCTCCTCAACAGATATTCTACTGACTACAAGTAACTTTGCAACTACATGTCAGCTAACTCTCATTTACATTTACATTTTACATTTATGCATTTGGCAGACGCTTTTATCCAAAGCGACTTACATTGTGTTATCCTATACATTTATACATACAAGGTATGTGCAATCCCCTGAGATCGAACCCACAACCTTGCGTTGTTAACGCAATGCTCTTACCACTGAGCTACAGGTAATACTCATTAGAGTATTAGTAGAGTTCGGGTTAGTAGAATAAGTTGACGTGTAGATGCAAAGTTACTAATAGTCAGTAGAATATCTGTTGAAGAGCATCAAAATAAAGAGTATTGAAGCAGACAGTCGATTATTTAATAGAGTATAGAGTATTTAATCGACCAATAGAAGTAATATATAGTTACTTGTAGTTGGAGGGCCCTATCTTGCACCCAGCGCAATTGACTTTGTATCATTCCTATTTTGCACCCGACGCATGCAGACTCTTCCCTCCACAGACGCACGTCGGTAAATTAGGGAATGAACTTGTTCTCCCGGGGGCGGTTCAGTGAAAAGAGGAGGCGTGTTCCGGCGCAAACGTTCCCTGGTGCTATTTTGCAGTTTCAGAAAACAATTCCGCCACTGACCAGGAGAAACCTAGTCTAAAGTCAGAGGCGCGTTCAGATGCTATTTTAAGGGCGCATGCTTGGCCATAATGTAGCGTGTGCACAACGCACACACACTTTGCTTCTCTCATCTACACACAGACGCAGCAGTTCACATTTTTGGAAAACCATACATTATTACAAGGAAAAATATTACCACATGAGGGAAATCATTGTGGTGTCCATGAAGATGTGAAAAATATGCATAAATCTAGCTTACACATTTACCCAAATTATCATACGCCTGTTTAACCGAAGCTAATTTGGGTGTGTTTCTCCATCCCCAATGTCACTTCTCTGTGTTTTACGGCCCTGACGAGAACGTCGGTCTCCTCGGCTGTGAACCGCTCCTGGCGTGCGTCTGGCAAATCCGCCGTTATAATAGCAAACCGCCATGGAACAAGCGCGCCTGCTCTTAAAGGGAATGTGAGATGATGCTCTGATTGGTTTATTTCACGTTACACCCAAACCACACCTATGAGTAATGAAGCGACTTCAGACCAACACTAGGGGTGTCAAAATTAATCGTTTCTACGATGCATCGCGATGCAGACGAGGACGATTCGGTATCGGTTCAGTAACAGACCATAACCGGTTATAATGTACTGACGCTTTTCTTACGTAATTTGTCGCGTACGTGCTTTGTTGCGGTAGCATACAATGGCAGAGGGAGGCGAGACGCGAGTGAGAGAAAATTAAAAATGCTCCAACTACTTTAAAAGCCAACATCTGGGCACATTTCGGCTTTTATGAACAACGTGGTAAGCACGACCTGCAGAAGACACGCGCTGTGTACGCTCATGTCACGCACAAATAGAATATGCAGGAGGTAATACCACTAACTTGATAAACCACGTTAGCCGTTTTCACCCCGAGCTGTTATCGCCCGGCAGAGTCTGACTGCTTTAGAGTAAGTGGATGAGCTCCGTAACCCGAATCCGCAGCCAAAAACAAATCACCCACCCGCCCCAATAACTTTCTCTGATTTAAGTATCCGCACCCGATGGTCAAATTACAATTATTCTGTGTTGTTACGCGTGATTATAAATGGATGATCATCACTTTCAACAGCGGACTCGGCGACGGTTGATGCGCGCATCTTTAATGAGCGCTGCTTTTAAATGAACATTTCTTTAAAACAAAATTTATTTGACAGATTTTCCTTTTCTTAGTGTCATAAACAAGCTTTAATCCCTTGAAACTTAAACTGGAATGTCACTGTTTCTGTCACTGCAACTTCCCGAACAGGCGAGCACATGCGCGCACACATCACTTTTGAAGTAAAATTTAAAATTGAGGATGCGGTGCATCGTGATATCGAATTGAACCGGATCGATGACATAATAATCAATAATCATAATCGAACCGAACCGTGAGACCAGTGTCGGTTCACACCCCTAACCAACACATTTTAGATTTGTGTCGGGCGCAAGAGTCATTTATCCCACCGGTATAATAGCAACAGAGCCCGAGATCCGCCCACAAAGTTACTTGCGTTTCTCGTTTGATACTTGCGTTTCAGATCATTAAAATAGGGCCCGGGATGTCTAAAGTGGGCCATCGAAATACCAAACTATCTAATACAAACTACTTTTCTCAGGCGTGATGAAGTGAATATTTACATGCTCAGCAAACACACACACAGAGATCGAGCTGCAGTGTGTTTCAGCAGAATCAGCTCAACACCTGAGATCAACACCTTCTCGAAGACAAGTGAAATTCTCAGCTTTTTACAGAGTCTGCATGTCTGAGCCGCAGCGCTTCAAGACCACAGTGCAAAGCTACATTTAATTCACATCAGCTAGCCTGATTCATTAGCTAGGTTCATCGAGTTTACCCAGTTAAATCACTTGTGGTACAGTGTTTTAAAGTGAACATTTGTGACCCTGGAGCACAAAACCAGTCACAAGGGTACATTTATTTTAATTGAGATGTATAAATCATATGCAAGCTGAATACATTTGTTAGGATAGAACAATTTTTGGCAGCGTTTATTGTGTTTCGTCTGATGCTCTGAGACACACTCGTTTATGATGGAGGGAAAAAATCACTGATAATAATGATGAAAAATCACTGATTTATCACTAATAATTTGCGCCAACACATGGGATGGAAACACTGATTTATTCGCAAATGTTTCATGCAATATTCAAATTTTTTGTTGATGTAAGATGGTGAATCTCATATATGAATGTATATGAGCACCACAACTAATGATAACGACACAGACAAACTGTCATCGATTCCACTTCCAGAAGGATTTATTTTCCAGCTGATGAATGATAAAAACATTGACAGCCAATCAGAATCCTCCCTGCTTTCAAGAGCTCGAGCATTTAAAGAGACAGACGACAAAACTGCAACGCACATAGAATAAACCAAATGATATCGTGATATGGTTATCATTATAGTTATTGTTCTTGGTGTGAACGGCCTTAATTAACTGTATGGATGCACAATTAAGTCGATTAAGATGAAAAAATATGCATATCCAAATGCTCTCCAACAGGTGCAGGATCAAATGAAAGATATTTTCACGTTTCTCAAGCGTATAATAAATGCACAATACAGTTTCCTTTTAAATATTGCCAGATGTCATTTTTTTTCTCTCTCTTTCTCTCAACAAAAATAAACACATTCCACTGATTCAACTACTACCCGACCGAGGCTCTTTAAACGCTCTCGTCTCGTCCACGTCACTGTCTGAGACGAGTTTACACGCAGATGTAGACGAGCACTGATGTGGAGACTGTGCTCAAGACTGCAGTTTAAGGTACTATTTGGACGGTTAATCAGAGATAAATCCTTTTTAGGTGAATGCACCTGTAATGTGGGTCCGTATGTGACAGAACGAGATGACACGAGTCTGAGTGTGTGTGTGTGTGTGTGTGTGTGTGTGTGTGTGTGTGTGTGTGAGAGAGTGTGTGTGTGTGTGAGAGAGAGACTCACAGGCATCGTTTGTCCACCATGGAGACTGTTAATAGCAGCCTGGGCTTCAGCATGACTGGAAAACTTTACAAAAGCACAGCCTGTGGAGAGGGAGAGAGAGAGAGAGAGAGAGAGAGAGAGAGAGAGAGAGAGAGAGAGAGGGGGAGAGAGAGAGAGAGGGAGAGAGAGAGGGAGAGAGAGAGAGAGGGAGAGGGGGAGGGAGAGAGAGATAGATAGATAGAGATAGAGAGAGAGAGAGAGAGAGAGAGAGAGAGAGAGAGAGAGAGAGAGAGAGAGAGAGGTTAGTTAACTAGTCATTTTAAGGTGAGAATAATTCACTAGTATTAGACTCCTGCTGTCTCAGGTTATTGCATTTATTTCATAAACTAATATGGCAGTATTTTAACCAAAGGAAAAATAACTCTATACAATAAGGTTTCAATAATGTACAAATTTGGGGTCAGTAAGATTCTTTTTATTTTAAAGAAATGAACACTCTAGGCTGGTTTATAATGAGCACTGGAGTCAGACGAGAGAGAGAGGGATAACTGAAGCAGGTTTGCTGATCCCACTGGAAGTTTCCTGATTTCTGCTGGTTTAGTTTAGAAACACAGATTATAAGTGGATTATATGGATGTATATAGATTTACCCATCATGACGTCCTACAGACAGAGAGTTAGAGCCTTACTACGGTAATAAACATCGAGAGTCGAGACGGACTCAAAACCTTCACATTCACATTAATAACTATAACTAACATAACCTTTAAAAAATAAAATAATTTAAGAATAAAAATATATTATTTGTGACGTCAAGCCAATATACACACTAAATGTAAAATATTTAAAAAATATTTATTATATTTTTAAATGCATACATTGTATATATATATATATATATATATATATATACAATGCATACATTGTATATATATATATATATATATATATATATATATATATATATATATATATATATATACATACACGCATGTATAACAAATTCAATTTAATTATATTCTTTAAATATTTATTACATTTTACAAAAAAATTTACTAAAAGTTTTCGCAAGTGAGAATGCGCCCAAATTTGCTGTTGAATTAATACTAAGTGAACCCATACACACACTCACACACTCTCTCTCGCACTCACTCACGCACACACACACGTATGCATTTGCTGCTGGATTCCATGCAAACTTCCTCAAAGGGAAGAAAGAAAGCAGAGAGGCCGGTGTGTGAAGAAGAGCCGCTGTGATACGATCTCCTGCATCTCATTCTGAGGATTCTGCTGGTTCCTCTGAACACTTTAACCTTTCCACAGAGAGTAACCAGAGCACACACACATCCATCTAACAAACCCTGCAACCATCAAACCTGCGTGACCCCGATCCGCTCCAGAGACACAGAAACACTTTTACTTCCCGCAAACAAGATGCATTAATGCCGGAGAGAGAGACGAGGCTCGATGACACGCTTTCATGAGACCGAACACTCTTCAGAAGACCAGAACAGCTTTAGACATCACAAGCACACTTTGAGGATTTCAAATCTGATGGTTAGGGAAAATGATTTTGATTCGAGGAGAAACATTTGGACACGAATTCATGGGATCCTAGCGCTGCTAAAGCTCCATTATTCCGGACACAAATCCACACAAACTAGAAGTGAAACACACGAGAGGAACATCATTAACAGCCAGACAGGAGTAAACGTGTCCTAATATCATAAGCTTTTTTATATCTTAAATGTTTCACCCAGACCGCAATGAGATTAAACGGAGAGCAAATGGAGTCCTTAAAGGAGAAGTTCACTTTTGAAAAAACTTTTGCTGATAATTTACTCACCCCCATGTCATCCAAGATGTCCATGTCTTTCTTTCTTCAGTCGAAAAGAAATTAAGGTTTTTGATGAAAACATTCCAGGATTTTTCCACATATTATGGATTCCATTGGGACCCAAACGGTTCAAGGTCCAAATGACAGTTTCATTGCCGCTTCAAAGGGCTTTAAACGATACCAGACGATGAATAAGGGTCTTATCTAGCGAAACGATCGGTCATTTCAAAAATAAAATAAAAAGTTGACGTTTTATAAGCACAAATGTTCGCTTTGCTCTGTTCTGTGATGCGCGTTCGTGACGTCACGTAATACGCAATTACGTTGAAAAGGTCAAGTTTGATGTGTTTACAAATGTGCGGAAGGAGGACCATATAAACATTTTCAAATGTATTTGTGTCAGTTTATCGTTTAAAATGCCCATTTCGTGTGCGCATCCTGAGTGTTTTAATATTAAAAAGCCAAAAAGAACATTTTCTTCAATTTTTCAAGCGTGACCTTTTCAACGTAATTGCGTATTACGTGACGTCACGAACGCGCATCACAGAACAGAGCAAGCCGAACATTTGTGCTTATAAAACGTCAACTTTTTATTTTATTTTTGAAATGACCGATCGTTTCGCTAGATAAGACCCTTATTCATCGTCTGGTATCGTTTAAAGCCCTTTGAAGCGGCAATGAAACTGTCATTTGGACCTTGAACCGTTTGGGTCCCAATGGAATCCATAATATGTGAAAAAATCCTGGAATGTTTTCATCAAAAACCTTAATTTCTTTTCGACTGAAGAAAGAAAGACATGGACATCTTGGATGACATGGGGGTGAGTAAATTATCAGCAAAAGTTTTTTTAAAAGTGAACTTCTCCTTTAAAGTTTCTCATGAGAAAAAGAAACCCAGTAATCTCATGTGTAGATCTAGATATTCACACAAACACTCGACTAAAGTCTCTGTATGTTAAAGCTGTGTCTAGTGTCACCGAACACAACTGCGAAAATAATGTCCGTATCCAAGCAAGTTTCAAACAGTCCATCCATCAATCAACCGTTAGCCCCGCCCCCAAACTCACGTGATTGGCTGAGTCAGAAGGTGGCAGGTCATGCCACTCAAACTAACAGTGACTCTGAACATGAAAAATTCAGTAACTTCAGTAAGGGTTTCAACAACGAATTCCCTCAGAAAACCCATAGTATTCACATGTGTGCACCATATATGCAAAAATAGTACAAATAGTGTTATGATACTTCAAAACAAGCACAGATAGAGAAATTAATAAGAGAGATTTAAAGGTTTGTTTGTAGATATTCAAAGTTAAAAGACAGACAAATATGAGTTGTGTTTACGACGACTACTTCAACTGTTGCTAATTATTACACACCATGCAAATGTAATCCACTTATTCAATAATCTTGTTCAATTACATTCAATAATATAATATATGTTCAACTTAAATTTATTCCTGTGATCAAAGCTGAATTTTCAGCATCATTACTCCAGTCTTCAGTGTCACATGATCCTTCACAAATCATTCTAATATGATGATTAAGAAACATTTATGATTATTATCAATGTTGAAAACAGTTCATATTTTAGTGGAAACTGTGATACATTTTATTTTTCAGGATTATTTGATGAATATAAAGTAAAAAAAACAGCATTTATTTGAAATCGAATCTTTTGTAACATTATAAATGTCTTTACTGTCACTTTTGATCAATAAAAGTGTTGAATAAAACTATTAATATCTTAAAAAATAAAAACAATCTTACTGGATTCCAAACTTTTGAACAGTAGTGAATTATAGTAATTTATTTTCTTCTGTTGGATTTCTTTGTAATAAAGTTATGATGTAATTCCATATAATTTTGCATTACTGGTTTGGTTATAATTGTCTCTAAACTCTGAACAACAGCCACGTTTCCACTGTCGGGCCAAAAGCGGGCGTGCTAATGCTAGTGCTAGTGCTAGTCACTCCCGGGGCTTCCTCGGGGCCAACGGCCAGGGTTCACTCACTTTCAGACAGCAGCGAGTGTTTGAAATAACTTCTGTTTGAGATCCGATGTGGATTCTGATCACCATATAAGGCATAAATATGTATATGCCATGCAAAGCTTAAGTGTGCTAACCATTACCATAGTAAACACGGTAAATACGGCCGCTTGAAGAAATCAGACAAATCATATAGGCTATCACAATCGTGTATTTATTTTATTTGTCAGTACGTCTCGTCTCTTTATACCGGACTGTCTGATATTCATATTTAGATCCGCATGTGTCATAAAATAAAGCAACTCTTAGAGCTTCCTCTGTTTCTCTGACTAATAAAATACCACTTTATTTCAGTGTGATCTTGACACAAAATGATTCATTATGATCAATGAATCAGTTTTTATTGTAAACCTGTGGTGAATCATCAATGCTTGGGTTTTAAATCTTTAAGTAAAGAACAAAAATGCCAGCAAACGGCCGCTTTTATCCTGTTAGTTTGGGGATCTGGCTGTTTCCAGTGATTTCTTTCTGATTAGTTTTCTGATAAAACTTCCATTTGTTGGTGAAATGATGGGTTTGTGTGACGTTGTTTCAGAGAGGCGTGTTTTAGGCCTCGTTTACACTGCAGGTCTTGATGCCCAATTCTGATTTGTTGCCTATATCTGATTTTTTTGACCGTCTGTTTACACGTTCTTCCAACTGTGACCCACATCCGAATCATGCGTTTACACTCTCTGAAACATCACGCATACTTAAAGGGTTAACTTCTCTTGTACAGATGGACGAACGCGAAATATGCTTGATGCTAGCTCTGCGATATAAGTGAAGTTCGCCAAACATCACCATGATTATGAGGCGGAGGAGGACGAAAAGTGGCATCATTGCACATACGCTTCAGTTACTGTGTGTGAGAGAGATCTCAGGACTGTTGGGAGCATATTGTGTTTAAATATGGGCTTTAACGAGGAGCAGTGGGTCGTAAATATTAGGATGAGCAAGCCAACCTTTGATATGTTGTGTCAACGTTTGTCCTCATTCCTCTCCTACGCCGACAGACGTTTCGTCCCTTTGCAGACGCACGTCGGGGTTTCTCTCGTCATTAAACCGCGGAGACGTCGCCTAATGCCTCAGAAAACCCGATCTGCCTGTTTACATGACAGTCGCATTGGCACATATCTGATTTATATCTGATTTATTTCCACATATGAATGAGGCCTGAAAGCGATCTCGAAATATCCGAATGCATGCGTTTTTTTCCTGTTTACACGGTCATAGAACACATCCGATCTGTGTCACATATGAGCAAAGAAATTGGGAATTGGGTCACATTTCACTGACAGTGTAAACAAGGCCTTGTGTTGAGAAACAGCGTGTTTTTGGGATCGATGCTCCAGGCCCGAGGCTATTAGCCCCGCCCCGCCCATTTAAAGCCCTGGCTCGCACTGGCCCGATACTGGAAACGCGGCTATTATCACAATAATAATGTTCACTCCACCAACAGAAGACAAACAAAAAAAAGGGCTGATTCATATGTAAACCTCTTGACCTCAAGAGCCAGTATTGTGTGTTTGCTCCATGTGAAGAAGCGTCTGGAGGAATGAGAGAGTAAGAGGCAGAGAGTTGTGTGGGTGCTGACCCTTACTGGCCCCATCAGGCCCCCGTAGAACGGTGCACTCCTCTATCTGCCCCAACGACTCAAACAGACGCCGGACGTCGTCTTCGCTCTGCTGTTTTCCCAACATGCCCACAAACAGCTTCCGGTCCTCTGAGAGAGAGACAGAGAGAGACACAAATTACCTCACATTCGCTCATACACTAGTGTTGTCAAAAGTACCGACTTCGGTACCAAATTTAAAAAATGTGACGTTTTGAGCGATGTTGAGTGGATCAACAGCTGATTGGCCATTGTGTTTACGAGCTCATTGGATATGCCTCTGATTGGCTACAATGATCAGCACACGGGAGCGTTGTGTGTCTGTGTAAGCGCTTGCTGAAGAATAGTGGGAGAATCATGATCTCTGTTTGAAACCAAAAAATCGTGATTCTCAATTTATCCAGAAAAAATCTGTCCATGGGGTCAGAAAAATAAACTATAAATAAATAAAAGGTCTCATTTGTTAACATTAGTAAATGAGTGTTTTGTAACATAAACTAACAAATAAGCAATATATTTTACAGCATTTATTATTCTTTGTTAATGTTAGATAATAAAAATAAATTTTTTGAAGTAAAGGAACGAACGCCAGTACAACAGTTCCAGACATTACAGATCGTTCACGTTCCTGTCCATTACACGAGTCTGTTTTTACTGTACTTTCCGCTGTTTACTTGAATGTTCGTCCAGTAGAAGCACTTCAGCTCTGTGTTAATATCATAATCCTTTCATGCCAATGAAAAAGCTGGAGAGTGTATAATCAATATTTCATGCCCTGTTAACTGTATTTTATGGTTTTGTCAAATCTTTTTGACACTGAATTCAGTAGAAAATTGCTGAATAACTAAAAAAATTCAAAAGGATGAGAAAGCTCACAAGTGTAAAGGAGGAAAATAAGTCACTGTCGCACGTTATAGCCCTGAAATGCAGAACACATACAAGTACATTACTGAGTGTCTTTCCTATTGAGGATTGTTATTTGAAGATGTCAAGCTTCATTCGCTCATCTAAACACACCTGTATCCCCTCATTCATCATTCCCTCATCTCTTCAGGCTGACAGCTTGTGTTCCCTCCACATCGAGTCTTACATAAGCTGTTTAATGGAGATTTGCACTGTATGAGCCCAGACTCATCTGTCTTCTGTACTGTACCAGAGCTTTACATTATGCATACGAGCCTTCAGAGAGCCGTGGGATCCGACACTCATCCTGAGAGGAAGAGATCAGAGACCGCGACACACTTATTCCACACTATACAACTGATACGGCTGAGATTTAGCAGAGATACTGCAAAGATACAGCTGAGATTTAGCGGATTAAAGTGATAAAAGTATTCATAAAATGTTATGAATAGAGTTTTAGCTGAAATTTGGCCGAGATACAACTGAGATATAGCAGATTGAAGTAATAAAAGTATTAAAATGTAAATCTAAAGCATAAAAAATTATGTAATTAATAAAATGTTCCGTCCTGTAAAAATATAATGTATATTGTCTATATAATAGAAGTAAAGCAAAGAATAATATTACATATATTCACTACTGTTTAAAAACTTGAGGTCAGTAAGAAATTAATGTTTTTATTCAGCTTGAATGTATTAAATTGATCACAATTTACAAAACATTTATGTTTCAAATAAATGCTGTTCTTTTGAAATGTCTATTCATCAAAGAATCCTGAATAAAAAAAAGACAAATCACGGTTTAATATGAAGCAGCAAAACTGTTTTCAACATTTATAATAATCATACATGTTTCTTGAGCATCAAACCATCATATTAGAGTGATTTGTGAAGGATCATGTGACACTGAAGACTGGAGTAACTGTGCGTTCACACCGGACGTGAATAGCGCGTCAAATTCGCGTCTACCGCGTCTAGTACGCTTGACCACTTTGTGTTAGGGCTCTTACGTTAGCGACGTGCTCCCTTTCATAGTCTACACGTCGGACGCAAGCAACTTGCAGTATCGCCCCCACCAACAACGCATAGTATTGCATGCAACGGTGCGTCGCGTATCAAAAACTGGGACGACACATTTTGCTACGCATAGACGCATAATGGCGGCCGAAGCGTAGCGATGCGTAGCCTTGCAGGCGCGTATGCGTATCGATGCGTTGACTCTGTAAAGGCCAATTTATACTCCGGAGGGTCTGGTGGACCCGAGTACAGCGACGATGTCCCCTACGCAGCTGTTTCTGCTCTCCAGAGCATATACGAGCGGTGACTCTCTCGATTAATGCTAATGCTCGATAAACATCTAAAAAAGATGGCCGCCAACGGGTTTCGAAACTTTCGCCTCTGACGCGCGTAAATTTCACTTCAAACTTTTGTTTTTACGTGCGAATTAAGGGCTCTTAATTCACGTCTACGCCTTAAGGCCTATTTATACTTCTGCGTCGAACTGCCGCCGTAGCTACGTCGTAGGCTGTGTGTAGCGCGCGTACCCTTCGGCGTACCCTGACGTGCACCTCTCCAAAAATGTAACAACGCGTCAATTCTACGCGGACGCAAGCGCTGTGATTGGTCTGCCAGAATCCCTCCCTCGGGGTTTCATATGCTCCCTAGGTGCGCGTCAATGCGGACAACAACGCAGAAGTATAAATTAAAACCAACACGTTGCCTACGGCGTATAGGCTCCGGCGTAGGTCCGACGCAGAAGTAAAATGAGGCCTTCATTAGCGCCGCAGGAATTTTTTACGCACGTAACGCGTCTTTGCATTGAATTAACATTGAAATCACTCGCGCCTTTACAGTATTTTTGATCCAGACTTGTTACTGGCAGAGTAAGAGTTCATAAGACATTAACAATTTCGACTCATTTCAAATGCAAAGGGCTTAGCCAATCACAACAGACGTTTACACAGAGAACTCTTAACCCCTCATTTACACTGCACACCTCCGCGCCGCTTCGCTAAATATAGGCGTCTAGTCTATTTTTGACGGACGCGCGTCCAAGTCGCACCGGAAATACTAAATAAAAGTAAAAAAAACATTGTCAAATTCAAAATAAACACCCTGTGCAAACTCCCAAACGTATTACACACCAATATCCTTGGTAGAAACCATAGACTGTATGGTAGAAACCCCAAAAAATCAAGAAAAACCACGTCGGACAGGCAAATCACGTGGTCTCGCGCATCCAGTCGCTCCGCTTCTGAAATGCTCCTGGTGTGAGTTGGCACCGCGTGGAGGACGGAATAAAACCTTGTCGCAGACGTAATGCACCGCAGGTGTGCAGTGTGAATGAGGGGTAAAGGCACAGTAGCACAAATAGCCTGTGAGATTATAAGGACCTCAAGGGAAAAATGGAAAACGAGCCAGATCATGTTTGATTTAGTAGGTAATTGTAAATCAATTACATATAATTAATAATAATAACAACAAAAGTTTATTTTACATAGCGCCTTAAAAAGTAGATGTATAAAGGCGCATGTATAAATACATATCTTTATACATATTTATGCATATCAAAAACACAATCTAAGTAAAGAAAATAAATAAACCAAACCTAACCTAAAAAAGTATGTTTTATGATTAGATTTGAAACGAGCAAGACGGAGGCCGACACTGGGTTCAGTACAGACTGCAGAAGGCTATCAAAACAGATTATTTTCTGGATTGCATAGAGCAAAGTGAATTAAAAACAAGAGAACAGGAGCAAACGTTTCCGCACACTGCTGTCTCCAGCGCTCACTCTGCAACAAACATTCATCCTCTTCTTGACAAATGAGCAATTAGGGGTCATCAGCTGAAATTAATTATCACAAGTACAACTCTAATCACAGGAGAAGCTCCAACAGTCTGAGAGTTCAATTATAGCAACAAAAAAACTGAGTATAAAAACTATGCATATAAGACTAAAAAAAATAATAATAATAAAAAATCTAAATCACAAAGAAAGGGGAAAAAAAAAACTTTACAAAAAACAGGAAAGTTCTAGTTCTTCATTCATTTCCTCAAGGGAAAAATTAAATGCTTTAAAATTCTAATATAGCAGTTTTACATCATGAATACATATACATGTATATTATAAAGTCGCAGTAAAACCGTGTGTGTGTGTGTGTGTGTGTGCTCTAGGGGCCCGGGGCTCCGCACACATCAGGGGCCACTCGTGTCAGCTTTACAAGCCTAATTAACGAGACATAAGCGCAATAATGAACGTTTCCGACATGTTAGTCTACGCTGGGAGAAGATGAAATCACCCTCAGAGGATGCTGGGAGTTCCTGGAGCGTTCCTCAGGGGCGGACGGGAGAGAAATTGAATTTACAGTCCGTTATCTTTTCATTCCCGGACCTATGAGTAATATTCACCATCTCTGCGTCCGCGCCGCGTTCTCTCTCTCTCTCTCTCTCTCTCTCACACACACACACACACACAAGAGATGTATCACGATTAATTAGTGATCACGCCTGAACTGAGCTGCACTTTAGAGATCCTCAGGCCGACGTAATGACGGTCTAAAGAGGCTTTTGAAGACCCTGATGTCATCCATGACATCATCAGTATACCTGCAGATCTGAGGAATGATGATCTTAGAAGAAATATATATATATATCTGAGAACAAAGGGATTATTAGCAATAACAGCCAAACAACAGTTAGTGTTGAGAAATGAAACATGCTATTATAGTTCTTTCTGAAGCAATATTAACAAAAACACAATGTTTACACTTTTTCCATGTTAAAGACGCCTGGAAAAAGTGTAAACATTGCTTTTTTTCAAACCGACGGACGAGTCAAAATCATTTTGAATCATTGAACCGAACAATCAATTGAGCTAACGTCTGTAAACAAGACTCGTGAGATTTCTGTGACGTTAGTGGAATGTTTGTTCAAAGTCGTCTGTTCTTTAATAATCTTCTCAAATGTTCATTATTCATGAATGTTTTTTCCTGAAATGTGTCAGTTGGACATTCGTCTAACGCTTTTTAAATGTAACTTGTTTCGGAATGTTCAGAGAACGTTCAAAATTAACATTCTCATAATGTTTGCAGGATTATAAAATGGAATGTTCTATTAATGTTCAAACAACTGGACGTTTTGAACATTCAGAAATAAAGTTTTTTATTACTTAAGGGGAGACAGGTAAAAAAAAAAAAAAAATAAACGTTTGGGAAAACTCCTTTTCTCGAGAATATTGAAGCCTTTATTTTAAAACGCATTGCTGCAGCACAGGCGAGAGCATCATGCTCGTGCGAGAGCGCTGATAGGCTGTGCTGAGGCAACTGCACAAACCAATGGCGAGCAGGCAGAGGCGCGCGAACCAATCAGAGCGCTTGGCGCCCTGCCAGACTCGAGCGCGCCAAACAGGGCGTGACAGAAGAGTATAAATACGGAGAAAACTCGCCATATGACAGATCTAATCGACTGAAGCGAAAACACCTGATGTGAGAGAAATAGCACGGCAAGGCAACGCAGTACTCGTTCCCTTATCTCTAAGGGAACCGAGGTTACGTAAGTAACCAAGTACGTTCCCTTACGATCTGAGCCAATCTGAGATTCCAGGGAGTCCCGGAATTATGACAGAGTGGCCAGAATACCACAGACCAGAACATCGGGCCTAAAGAGATATTCATAATGTGTACATAGGGCTGGACCAAAGGGGCCAGACACCTAAGTATAAACCCACATAACTTGAGGTAACAACCAAGTGTCTGAGTCAACACCAGCCTGGGTCCACAGAGCCAGGGTCTAGATGGAGAGAACCCGTGCCTGCAGAGCAGGGACCTCTAAGTTATAAAATCTTGCAAATGTGGACGGAGCGGACCAGAAGGCCGCCGCACAAATGTCCTCGATAGGGATACCACTGGACCACGCCCACGAGGAGGCCATGCCTCTTGTCGAGTGAGCTCTAACACCTATGGGACAAGGGAGGCCCAGTGAGGTGTATGCCAGAGCAATGGCGTCGACTATCCATCTGGATAGCGTAAGTTTCGTGACAGGAAGACCTTTGGTCCGGCCCCCGAAACAGATAAAAAGCTGTTCAGACTGTCTGAAAGAGGCAGAACGCTCCAGATATATTCTCAGAGCTCTGACGGGGCAGAGCGTGTGAGCATCACTGTCTTCTCCCGAGACTGGGAGAGCTGACAGAGAAATAACCTGGGCTCTGAACGGAGTTGAGAGCACCTTAGGTATATATCCATGTCTTGGCCTAAGGGAGACTTTAGAGTCGTTAGGGCCAAACTCAAGACAGGAAGCGCTTGTGGAAAGCGCTTGTAAGTCCCCTACTCTTTTGACTGACACCAGTGCCAACAGCAGAGCGGTTTTCAGGGAGAGGGGTTTTAGATCAGCCGACTGAAGTGGTTCAAAGGGGGGTCCCTTAAGAGCCCGTAGAACCAGGGAAAGGTCCCAGGCCGGCACTGAAGGTGGCCGAGGCGGGTTAAGCCTTCTAGAACCTTTAAGGAAGCGAACTATAAGGTCGCTTTTACCTAAAGAGGATCCTGCCACCAGTACGTGAAATGCCGCAATGGCTGCCACGTACACCGTGAGCGTGGAGGGGGAGCGTCCCGCGTCCAACAACTCCTGGAGAAAGGATAGTACCCTAGGTACTTCACAAGTGTGTGGGTCGAGGTCTCGAGCTAGACACCAGCTGGAGAACACTGACCATTTAAGGTGGTAGAGACGTCTAGTAGACGGAGCTCTAGCCTCCATAATAGTATTTAGGACACCTTCTGGGAGGTCCTGGGGTACCCGTTGAGCGGCCACACATTTAGGGCCCACAAGTCGGGACGGGGGTGCCAGATAGTCCTGTTCGCCTGAGCCAGGAGGTCGCTCCTCAGTGGAATAGGCCACGGGTCTATTACAGACAGTTGCATCAGCTCTGGGAACCAAGTCTGGGTTTGCCAGAGGGGGGCTACCAGGAGGACTGCGCACTTCGTGTTCCTGATCCGTTCGATGACCTGAGGGAGCATCGAGACCGGAGGGAATGCATAAAGGGGAAGGTTGGGCCACTCGTGGGCCAACGCATCCCTGTTCTTTGAAAAGAAGATTGGGCAGTGACAGTTGTCTTCTGAGGCGAAAAGGTCTACCTCTGCCTTCCCGAAGACCTCCCATAGTAGGAGAACCGTCTGGGGGTGGAGTGACCATTCTTCTGGGGGAACGTTGCCCCGAGAAAGCATGTTTGCTCCTGTGTTCATCGTGCCAGGCACGTGAGCTGCCCTGAGCGAGCGCAGGTTGGCGTGAGCCCATAGCTGTAGCTGTGTGGCTATGGCAAACAGGTTGCGGGATCTGAGGCCGCCCTGGCGATTTATGTAAGAGACCACTGACATATTGTCCGTCCGGACCAAGACGTGGTGTCCTGCCAGGTATGGAAGGAAGGTTTTTAGGGCTAGAAAAACCGCTCTCATCTCGAGGCAGTTGATGTGTAGGCGTTTCTCCGAGCTCGACCAGAGGCCGGAGGCAGGCCTGCCCTCGTACAGGGCTCCCCAACCGGAGTTGGAAGCATCTGTCGAAATGACCCTCCTTTCTGAGACCACCCCCATGCTTACGCCCTGCTGGTACCAGCTGGCATCCTTCCAGGGGGCCAGAGCTCGAATACAGCGCTGGTCCACCCTGATATTCAAGAGGCCTGAGCGCCAGGCGTGGGGTGGTACCTGAGGTGCTAGCCACAGCTGGAGAGGACGCATACGCAGTAGGCCTAGTTGGAGTACTGATGATGCTGAGGCCATCAGGCCCAAGATCCTCTGAAACATTCGGAGGGGTACATAGGAGCCCTCTACGAACGATGCGGCGAGCTGCTGGATCGATAGAGCACGGGCCGAGGTGGGCCATGCTCTCATAAGTCGAGAACTGTTCCCAGGAACGTGATACGTTGGCTGGGCAACAGAATACTCTTGGAAAAATTCACCCTGAGCCCTAGACATTCCAGATGGCTGAGGAGCCAGGCTTTGTGAGTATGGGACTCTGCCTCTGACTGAGTCAGTATAAGCCAGTCGTCGAGGTAGTTCAGAATGCGCATTCCCCGCTGTCTTAGGGGGAGAGAGCTGCATCCATGCACTTCGTGAATGTACGAGGTGCCAGTGCCAGTCCAAATGCTAGAACTGTGTACTGGTATGTCTGCCCCTCGAAGGCGAATCTCAAGAATGGCCTGTGGTGGGGGTTCACTTGGATGTGAAAATACGCGTCTTTTAGATCTACTGAAAAGAACCAGTCCCCTGGGCGAATCTGCGCCAGGATGTGTCTGGTCGTAAGCATTCTGAACGGCCGTGACATGAGGGCCTTGTTCAGATGTCTGAGATCTAGAATGGGTCTCAGGCCGCCGTCTTTCTTTGGAACAAGAAAATAACGGCTGTAAAACCCTGACTCCCTTTGTGACGCGGGGACTGTCTCGATAGCCCCTTTCGCCAGCAGACATAACACTTCGGTGCGGAGGACGTGAGTCAACGTGCTCTTTACTGAGGTTTGGATAACAGCGCGAAAGCGCGGAGGTCTGCGGGCGAACTGAAGCGAGTAACCGCGCTTTATAATGTTCATCACCCATTCTGAAACTCCGGGGATGGCCTGCCAAGCCAGAGCCCGCCGAGCCAGTGGTATGATCATATCTGATGACGGAACGCCCAGAGTCGGGGGTTCGACCTGACATGAACTTAAGAGAGAAATTTTGCTCGATTTGTGCTTTTTGTGGGTCGCTGTTAAAACAGCGTTTGGGTGCAGGGGTGCGTGACAGATGACGGGCCCATGTTCTGCATTTAAAACTGCTCCAGCCGCCTGAGCTGAAGAGGGGGCTGTGAGCAGCACTCGAGCGGTCTTCAGGGCAGGTCCGGCCGCGGCGGGACATAGACCCCTCTTTCTGCCGGCTAGGACGGCTTTTTGGGCTCATGGTCGAGCGTGAGCTTCGGCCGAGGCCCCTGGCGCTTAGGGAACGGGTACCGTCTCGCGGGCTTCAGGTGCTGGCTGGTTTCAGCCGCTGGGCGGGGCTGGTGAACCTGTGGCACTGACTTTTCCGGCCGCGGCATGCTCTTGGGGCGCCGTGAAGCCGAGCTCGAGCGTTTAGGGAGAAAGTGCTTCATTGCACTCGAAGCTTTCTGAGCCTCGGTGAAACGCTCTGCGAAGCCGCTGACAGATGGGCCAAAGAGACCAGTTGTGGAGACCGGAGAATCGAGGAAGGCGGTCTTGTCTGCGTCCCTGATCTCCGTTAAATTAAGCCATAAATGGCGCTCCAATACCACCAGGCTGGCCATGTTGCGGCCGAGGGCTTGCGCCGTGGTCTTTGTAGCCCGTAGCGCCAAATCCGTAGCACTTCGGAGGTCCTTAAAAGCGTCTGGTTCAGGTCCTGACTCATCCATAGAGCGGAGGAGCTTAGCCTGGAACACTTGAAGAGTCGCCATGGCGTGTAGTGCGGAGGCGGCTTGACCAGCGGCAGCATAGGCGCGGCTGGCTATAGCCGAAGTAGTCCTGCACGGTTTAGATGGGTGCACCGTCTTTGACCTCCAACTACCTGCAGTGGGTGGGCACAGATGAGCGGCGACCGCTTCCTCAAGTGGTGGGAGAGACATATAGCCCTTTTCCTCAGCGCCGTCAACAGTGGAGAGCGTGGAAGAGGAAGAGGAGCGCGTTCGCGCTGAAAAGGGCGCGCGCCAGCTTTTAGTGAGCTCTTCGTGTACCTCTGGTAGAAACGGAGCGGCGCGCTGGCGAGGGGCCTGTTGGCGCCCCGGCAGGTACCACTCGTCAAGGCGGCTTCTGGGAGGTTCAGCTGGGGAAAGCCAGTTGAGTCCCAGCTCGTCGACAGCGTGAGACATGACACGGAAAAGTTCGGCGTCAACACTCGCTCTAGTGTCAAGACGATCACATTGAGAGGAGGGGGCGGGGTCCGCGGAACCCGACCAATCCTCGCTCTCAGATGCCGCCACAGAAACTGCGTCATCCATGTCTTCAGCAGATCCGCCAAACGAAACGAGTCCCGCCGCTTCACGTGAGGGGCGTTGGTCGCTTCGAGCGAACAGAACTGGAGATGGGGGTGTGGGCGAAGCACGCAGGGAAGGACCCGGCGTGCATTCGTCGAAATCACCGCGTTCAGGGATCCTCTGATCGCGCCGCTTCTTCCTACGGGGCTCGAGGGGAGCTGAAGATGGAAGATGGGCGGGTTCACTCTCTGACGTAGCGAGAGCGAGCCTTGATCTGAGGACTGCCACAGGCATGCCATCGCAGTGTAGACAGCCGCCTTTAGTGAGCGCTGACTCGGCGTGCTCAGGACCGAGGCAGGCAGCGCACTGTGTGTGTCTATCAGACACGTGCGGGGGAGCCCCGCAGGAATCGCTTATGGGAAGCGGCATTTGAAACAACGCCGCTTGCGCTGTGAAAACAGCGATTTGCTCTTTTAGCAATGGAAATAGAAAAAAGGATACTCGTCGGATGCCACAGGGAAACGCTTGGCTGGCGATCTGCCGAGATGCGAAGCTGTTCCGCTGAGAGGCTTCTCTACGACGAGCGGCTTCCTATCCGGAGAAATCAGCGACGAGGTGAGTCTCAGAGCTGAAGGAGATAGATCTGTCATATGGCGAGTTTTCTCCGTATTTATACTCTTCTGTCACGCCCTGTTTGGCGCGCTCGAGTCTGGCAGGGCGCCAAGCGCTCTGATTGGTTCGCGCGCCTCTGCCTGCTCGCCATTGGTTTGTGCAGTTGCCTCAGCATAGCCTATCAGCGCTCTCGCCTGTGCTGCAGCAATGCGTTTTAAAATAAAGGCTTCAATATTCTCGAGAAAAGGAGTTTTCCCACAGCATTTGCAACGCAGTACGAGAGAACGTTCTCGTAAGGGAACTAATAGATATCAGCATGAAACTTCCCCAGTTGATTACTGACATTAAGACAAATATCTTTTGTATTACAAGTTTTTAGAATATTTATGTTTAAATATGTAAATTAGGTATTCTCTCATTAAATATGCACTAATTTGCATATATTTCCAGAAGAGAAATCTGAACATTGGATAAAGCCAAATTCAAAATTCTTGTTTCATTTTGTTGTCATATTACAGTCAAAAGGTTTTTATTGAGGGGATTTTGGATATCTCTTTTTATCACTCCATTAATCAGAAAAAACAGCCATATAAACTCTATTTTCGCCCCGTTTTTAGGTATAAATGTTGTATATATCAGAATCTGAATGATATATGAACAAACCCCTCTGTAAAAAGCTTAAGAATATAGACAGGAATACAGCTGGACAGTGTGGTGTGTGTAAGAGCTGCTGAAGTGGAGGTTTCTGGCTCAGAGAATGAGGAGAATAAAACATTTTGAGAAAACGGCCTTTCAAATTGACATCAGCCAATGAGAATTCGCTTAAGAGTTAAAGCCCCATTGTACTTTCACGATTGGTTGCTGATGAAAAAGGAAATGACCATATTTGGATCCAACAACATTGTACAGGATGTGATGACGGTGCAGACAGCGATCGCAGATTTACAACGCCAACTTTTGTTGAATGTATGAGAAATCTACAGACGCAAATAGATAAAGTGTAGTAAAATAAAAACCTAGATGTGTATTTTTGACTTTTTTTCATCACAAGTTTGAGATTAGACATGTTACTGAAGACAAATAGTCCAAAATCTCAAAATTGACCACTGAAAAAAAACGATGTTTTTGCCTGCCGTGTCTCACCTTAATGAAACATTCTTAGACACATGTGTGTTATCTGGGACTTTACTCGTTCTATCAATGATCAAACTCAAAATCTCTCAGCAAAAGCTCACTGAACTGTCAAACATAGAGTGCATTAAACAAGTTACGTTCCATTAAACCTTACAATCGAAAAATAAATAAATAAAACAAACAAAACCCAAATATAAACTGAAATGTGAAAGTTTGCTGGTCTCTAAGAGTCAAACGTTGACTTTAATCTGGTCGTCTCTCATCACTGTCTTTCCAGAGAGAAAGACCAGCGTCATCAGAACACCACTGACATCTGACAGTCCTTCACTGCAGAGAGAGGAACGCATGAACAATCAGAGAAGATGAACGAGTCTTCAGGATGAAGAGCGAGTGATGATGAATGTCTGATGATGATGTTCACAACATGAGGGCGAGAAAATAATGACAGAACGTACATATTCAGGCCTTTAAACCTTTAAGACTCTCTCTCCAGACTCTCTCCCCAGACTCTCTCCCCAGACTCTCTCTCCTGACTCTCTCTCCTGACTCTCTCTCCTGACTCTCTCTCCTGACTCTCTCTCCTGACTCTCTCTCCTGACTCTCTCTCCTGACTCTCTCTCCTGACTCTCTCTCCAGACTCTCTCTCCAGACTCTCTCTCCAGACTCTCTCTCCTGACTCTCTCTCCTGACTCTCTCTCCTGACTCTCTCTCCTGACTCTCTCTCCAGACTCTCTATCCTGACTCTCTCCAGACTCTCTCTCCTGACTCTCTCTCCTGACTCTCTCTCCAGACTCTCTCTCCAGACTCTCTCTCCTGACTCTCTCTCCTGACTCTCTCTCCTGACTCTCTCTCCTGACTCTCTCTCCTGACTCTCTCTCCTGACTCTCTCTCCTGACTCTCTCTCCAGACTCTCTCTCCAGACTCTCTCTCCTGACTCTCTCTCCTGACTCTCTCTCCTGACTCTCTCTCCTGACTCTCTCTCCTGACTCTCTCTCCAGACTCTCTCTCCAGACTCTCTCTCCAGACTCTCTCTCCAGACTCTCTCTCCAGACTCTCTCTCCAGACTCTCTATCCTGACTCTCTCTCCTGACTCTCTCTCCTGACTCTCTCTACTGACTCTCTCCTGACTCTCTCTCCTGACTCTCTCTCCTGACTCTCTCTCCAGACTCTCTCTCCTGACTCTCTCCAGACTCTCTCTCCTGACTCTCTCTCCAGACTCTCTCTCCAGACTCTCTCTCCAGACTCTCTCTCCAGACTCTCTCTCCAGACTCTCTCTCCTGACTCTCTCTCCTGACTCTCTCTCCTGACTCTCTCTCCTGACTCTCTCCAGACTCTCTCTCCAGACTCTCTCTCCAGACTCTCTCTCCAGACTCTCTCTCCTGACTCTCTCCAGACTCTCTCTCCTGACTCTCTCTCCAGACTCTCTCTCCAGACTTTCTCTCCTGACTCTCTCTCCTGACTCTCTCTCCAGACTCTCTCTCCTGACTCTCTCTCCTGACTCTCTCTCCAGACTCTCTCTCCTGACTCTCTCTCCAGACTCTCTCTCCAGACTCTCTCTCCTGACTCTCTCCAGACTCTCTCTCCAGACTCTCTCTCCTGACTCTCTCTCTCCAGACTCTCTCTCCAGACTCTCTCTCCAGACTCTCTCTCCAGACTCTCTCTCCAGACTCTCTCTCCTGACTCTCTCTCCTGACTCTCTCCAGACTCTCTTATGGAAGTAGAATAATGTCAAATGTTTTTGAAATAAAAAGCCTGTTGAATTGCACTACTTGAAAAAAAATAGGCATTGCATTAACCATGCTTGCATTTTAATGCATTGTATTTTTAGTGCTTACATTTTTATGGGCTAAAATTCAACATGGTTGAATATTTAAGCTGTGAATATTTCAATTAAAAACATTTCAAACACCTTTTCATTATTAAAAATTCAATAATCCATATTCACCTTTCATATTTCACTTCCAAAATATTCAAACTGTTTAAAAATACAACCAATAATATTCAACAGGCAATTTTCGGTCCATTTTATTTCGCTTTGCAAATTCGCTTCCACAAATTCAGTGGTTCAAATTCGACAGTAAATTCAACATTGACGTCCAGGAACTGCAGGAAAAGCAGTAGATTGCCGAGCATACTCTCCATCTGCTGTTAGTCGACCTCACCATCAGATGGTGCAAAAGCACTTGTTGCTGACGAAGACATTCATTCATAAAATGAAAATGATTATCTGTGTCAGTATATGCGGAAAAGATGATAAACACACAAAAGCTGTGTTTATGTTTCATTCAATAACTTCATTGTTACTTTCCCTGTGTATTCTACATGTCATCAGCTTTCTCTACCATGAACAGGATTATAATCGGTTTCCCTCAATACCTCATACTCAAGGATTTCCCTTCCGTTGATAGTGATATGAAAGACCAATCTTGCACCTTATTAGGGAAGTAGGCTGTAGGCTATTATATAGGCTACAGGCAAGAAGATGGACTCAGAATATGAACTTAACGCGCAAAGTTTCATGCTGAGCGTTTCGTGATATACTGGCATAAAATCAACACATATATATATAGTATGCATACGTGTATTGCATTAGCTTAAACTGTCACAGCACTTGCATATTGTCCTCCTATTGTTAGTTTAACTGTAAATCGCTTTGGATAAAAGCGTCTGCTAAATGACTAAATGTAAAAATTGGCTTGATATTGGACATTAGCACATTTAGGGACCGTCTCTAAAGTTGCATTCAACATTGGCATACACGTTTCTAACTTCAATAGCAAACTTAAATTTATTTGAATAAATATTAAAAATCCAAAGGGTGCGCAGTATGCCTGACACTAAATGAACACTTTACAGTTGGTTTTATGACTGTAAGTCGTTCTATTCAAATGCTATCGGAGTTAGAAACGTGTATACCAAAGTCGTATACACTTTAGAGACGGTCCCTAAATGTGCGAATGTCCAACATCAAGCCATCTGTATGCCAGTCTATCACTGGGAAACGCTCAGCATTAAGCTTTGCGCGTTATTCTGAGTCCATCTGCTTGCCTGCGAGTTTGGTCTTTTACATCACTGTAGTCCATTAAGCTACGTTAAGCGTTGTATATGTCCAGCAGGGGAATCCTTAAGTATTGAGGGAAACCCTAATAGCCTGCATGCAGCACATCACCACAATATAAAGTTAAGGCAACTAAACAACCAAGAGAAATATAGCCTATGTCAACCTCAAAAATTTAACATTGGATCTGTATATCCGCATCGGGGAATAACATTATAATCTCGTTCACGGTAGAGAAAGATGCATGTAGGCTACACAGGAAAAGTAACCGTGAAGACACTGAATTTAACATAAAACAGCCGTCATAATAATCACAAATACACTTACATTGCTGTAAATGAGTTTTATGAATGAATGACTTGTTCTAACTGTTGCTGGTCTTCAACAAGCGCTTTTGCACCATCTGCTGGTGAGGTAGACTAACAGCAGATGGAGAGTATGCTCGGCAATCTACTGCTTTTCCTGCAGTTCCTGGACGTCAACGTTGAATTTACTGTCGAATTTGAACCACTGAATTTGTGGAAGCGAATTTGCTAAGCGAAATAAAATGGACCGAAAATTGCCTGTTGAATATTATTGGTTGTATTTTTAAACAGTTTGAATATTTTGGAAGTGAAATATGAAAGGTGAATATGGATTATTGAATTTTTAATAATGAAAAGGTGTTTGAAATGTTTTTAATTGAAATATTCACAGCTTAAATATTCAACCATGTTGAATTTCAGCCCATAAAAATGTAAGCACTAAAAATGCAATGTATTAAAATGCAAGCATGGTTAATGCAATGCCTATTTTTTTTCAAGTAGTGCAATTCAACAGGCTTTTTATTTCATAAACATTTGACATTATTCTACTTCCATACTCTCTCTCCAGACCGCATTCATCTGATCAC
>NC_138734.1:43894283-43899023 GCF_965113295.1 Leuciscus leuciscus | reverse complement strand
AGAGAGAGAGAGAGAGAGAGAGAGAGACAGAGAGACAGAGAGAGAGACAGAGAGACAGAGAGACAGCGAGACAGAGAGAGAGACAGAGAGACAGAGAGACAGAGAGACAGAGAGACAGAGAGAGAGACAGAGAGACTCTCTCCCGGTATTCCCGAATCCTCCAGGGAACAAACGTCGGTTCGGTGACAGTCATTCCACAAGACCTGAAAGGCCCATCAATCTGCCAGCCAATCACGGCTCATGGATTATACACTCGGGCCGCTGGTCAGAGAGCTGTCAATCACTCAGATCCACGTCTGTCAAATCACCCCGAGAGAGAAAAGAGGGATGGAGGGAAAAAGAAAGTAGGAGCTTGTATCTTACGCTCGTGTCCTTCTGCAGGTTATCTAGTTTTCTATCTCTGTGTTTGACCATTTGAAAATTGGCTGCTGCCCCTTTAAGAAACATCTCCCTCACTTTCAAGTGACCCTTCGCAGGGAGTTTGATTGACAGGCGCCATTTTTGTCCGTCAAAGCAGTCAGGAGAGTTGGAGGATGTGAACTTGTGTCCTGATGTCTTTCCACGGTTAAAACATTCCTTCTGATGTTCATTCACGTTTATTTGATGCTGTAAATGAACTATAAGGAAGAGATGATCAGTTCACGAGCCGTTTTAACTGAGCGATCTGTCAGACACATTAAAGAGACACAAAACGCCATTTATTGTTTCAATTTCTTTTTAAAAATGACCAAATTTGAAAGTTGAGACTTAGTTTCATATCAAAAGTATCCTGGTCTATCCTGTGTGTCAGTGTGTTGTCATTGTGTTGTCAGTGTCCTCTCTGCTCCGCGATGTGTGTTTCACTGCGTGAGAGAGGCGTGGCTTGAGAGAGGCGTGGCTTGTCAGACATAGCAACAGTAACTAAAGGGGGCGGGTCTTAGTGAACGGTCAGTTACAGCTCTTAAAGTCAGAATGAAAGGGAAGTTGCGCTAGTATTTTCTTCCCTTTTGTGTCGTATATCTGAGTGAAACGCTTCAGGAACAAGAACAAATGTGGGCGGGGCTTGATTGAGTCTGTGGGGAATTGATTGGATGGTTGTGGTTTGCTATTGGCTGATCTCATGTGATTGACATAATAATGCAATAACACAATAATGATGTGCACTGATAAATCATTTATAATAAACAATGCAATATTTAATAAAAAACAAGAACTGTCCATTTAAATTTGTACAGTTCATTAGTTTATAGTTGTGTTTATGTGGAGCAGATTCAGGGGAAGTTGATTCAAGATTACCAGGAAGATTGATCAGGATTCTGCCTTTCTTTCCGTCCTTCCGATTCTGTGTGTTGTTCTCCGAGCGCGTGTGTATTTTTGGGTGTGTGTTCGTGTCCCTGAGAGCTGATATGAGTGTGACGCGCCGCAGGGTCTCAGCTGCGATCAGTGTGTTTGTTTAGAGTTATTTAGACACCCGCCGCCCTTCACACACACACACACACACACACCGTCCGTCACAGCAGATCCTACAGCGTTGATTACACACACCTCAGCTGACGTGATCTGGAGCGCAGAACGTGTAGGCGGAGGTTAAAAACAAACACTGTTCAACAACAACATTCATCACACACACACACACACACACACACACACACACACAACTCTGCTGTAAAAATAACATGCGCTTGCAGTGTTAGAAACACATGAGCCTGAAACACAACGCAAAAACCAAACAAATCTCTATATTTACCCTCAGAACTGTTCCTGGGCTTCATGTGTGATTCATTAGTTCAAGCTTTTAAAGGCTTTTAGAGTGACACAAAACAACATAAATGCATAAATTACAGCGGGCTATAATGCACATATATAATAAGCATTATTAAAATAGATGAACACTCCTGATCAAAGGTTTGGGCTCAATAAGATTTAAGACTTTTATTCATCATTAAACTGATCAAGAGGCATTTGTTTCAAATAAATGCTGTTCTTTTGAAATTTCTATTCATCAAAGAATCTAGAAAACAATAATATGAATGTTTTCAACACTGATAATAATCATAAATGTTTCTTGAGCATCAAATCATCATATTAGAATGATTTCTGAAGGATCATGTGACACTGAAGACTGGAGTAATGATGCTGAACATTCAGCTTTGATCACAGGAATAAATTACACTTTTACTCAATTAAATTACTAAATTACTCAAAAAGAAAACAGCCGTTTTAAATTGTAATAATGTTTCACATTTTTTTAATCAAATTATTTATAAGAGAAAAAAAAAAAAAAGTACAAAATCTTACTGACCCTAAAATCTTTAATGGTAGTGTACAGTATAGATATAAATACAGATAAAATATATAAACTTCGTATAAAATATATTTTCCCTCAGAATTGCATGTTTATATCTCGATATTCTGACTTTATAACACACAATTGTGAGATATAAAGTCAGAATTGTGAGATAGTCAGAATTGTGAGATAGTCAGAATTGTGAGATATAGTCAGAATTGTGAGATATAAAGTCAGAATTGTGAGATAGTCAGAATTGTGAGATATAGTCAGAATTGTGAGATATAGTCAGAATTGCGAGATATAAAGTCAGAATTGTGAGATATAAAGTCAGAATTGCGAGATATAAAGTCAGAATTGCGAGATATAAAGTCAGAATTGCGAGATATAAAGTCAGAATTGCGAGATATAAAGTCAGAATTGCGAGATATAAAGTCAGAATTGCGAGATATAAAGTCAGAATTGTGAGATATAAAGTCAGAATTGTGAGATATAGTCAGAATTGTGAGATATAGTCAGAATTGTGAGATATAAAGTCAGAATTGTGAGATATAAAGTCAGAATTGCGAGATATAAAGTCAGAATTGTGAGATATAAAGTCAGAATTGTGAGATATAGTCAGAATTGTGAGATATAGTCAGAATTGCGAGATATAAAGTCAGAATTGCGAGATATAGTCAGAATTGTGAGATATAGTCAGAATTGCGAGATATAAAGTCAGAATTGTGAGATATAGTCAGAATTGCGAGATATAAAGTCAGAATTGCGAGATATAGTCAGAATTGTGAGATATAAAGTCAGAATTGTGAGATATAAACAGTAGCGGTTTTTGGCACGGGCGAACCAGGCAATTGCCCGGGGCGGCATTTTTGGGGGGGGCGGCGCCGCCGGCACGAGCAAAAAAAATAAAATAAAAAATAAAAAATCTGCGCCGCGAAGCGGTTTTCTATTATCTATCATTTCACTGTGTGGGGAATTGGCAAATTTGCGCCCCCTGCAGCTGCAGGCGCCCCTGCTTGCTGAGAAGATGCCGTGCACAGAAGCTGTTTGTTTGAGAAGGGGAAAGGGGAGGGGGCGCGGAGGCGCGGGCGCGGATGAAAGTTCACCTCTGGGTCTCTCCCAAATGGAACGGACAAGGGGGGGGGAACGGGGGATCCATATAGTTATCTAAGTCAGTCACACCTCGACTTTCTTCCAAATAACGCACATTTCATTCATAATATTATAAATACAGGCCTCTATATTTCCTGCACATTTTTGTTTTTCTGAATTGTCTGAATGGCTAATAAAAATAGGTAATACAAAACGATTACTTAAATCACCACCACCAAGGTGAATTGGTTTAGCCTTGACTTCTGGTCGTGACTCGTCGTGAGTGACCGTATGGGGGGGATCAGGGGAAATCTGTTGATTGTTGATGTTGAGTACGTGCCAAATAAGAGATGGACAAGAAAGGTCAAAGCCATCAGGTGTCCAATTTAGAAACGAGCGAAAGATAAAGGTATACAACTATGTTTTCTCTGTATGATTACGGTATCCATGTCATGAATGACGGGGTAATATTAATTGTTGGGTATAACTCTTATTTGTTTGCCTTTTTGCTATGATTCTTTCTATGCTTAACAATAATTCGGTTTTAACTCAAACACGAGATCTAATTTCACCATAATATTGTGCTTTGCAACAAAACTGTTACAAGTTCAGTTATTACACTGCAAAAAATGCTTTTCTTACTTAGTATTTTTGTCTTGTTTCCAGTCCAAATATCAAACATTTCTTAAATAAAGATGCATAACGTTATTTTACTAAAGTAGTGAAATGACATAAGATATTAAGTCTTGTTTTCCGGGGAAATAAATAAAAATGTAGTTTTTGCTTAAAACAAGCAAAACATGATCTGCCAATGGTGTAAGAAAAATTTCTTATGGGGGGGCTCGAAGGGGGTCTCGCCCAGGGTGTAATTCAATGTAGAACCGCCACTGGATATAAAGTCAGAATTGTGAGATATAAAGTCAGAATTGCGAGATGTAAACTCAATTGTGAGATAAAGTCGCAACTCAAAAAGTGTAGTGTTTTCCAGACAGTCTTTATGAGACTATTTTGATAATGCTCTGGCTACTTCCACACAGTACAGTCGCCCCCTGCCAACAAACTCCCTTCAAATGCATGTTGCTTATTTAATTTCATAGTCAAAAAACACATTGCGTCCTTGATCCTACTTTTATATCTTTATTTATTGTATTTGGATTTTGATTTGCACTTTTCTTAGACTATTTCTGCATGTTCTGAATGTACTTTTGGGAGATGGGGGATGGTAATCAACATAAAGAGTTTTTTTTTTTACTTTCTATCTCTGTACATGAACATTCTGTAACTCAATAAAATTGTGATCACAAAAAGAAGAAACGCATTGCATCCTGAAACTCTGCTTCTGATCTCGAAGTCACTGATTCACATTAAACACACCGGACATC